>NC_091463.1:80276112-80410113 GCF_027789765.1 Dendropsophus ebraccatus
CCGTGAACATCTTAACACAGTGCAGGACAGTATCCTAAAGCAGAGGAACTGATCCTGATGGAGTACATAGGCTCTTAGCTGCTTTGATCTATCACGCAGCCAGGTGACACCGAGACACACTCGGACACTTTGCTCAACTCAGGTAACTAGGACTGGGGCTTGTGTCACCCTAATAGGACGGGTACCCCGACACTGCAGGGCAAAAGGTGGTGGGATAGCGACAAAGGTTGAAACACGGGCACAAGTATTCTTCTTCGTTCAAGTATTCTCTTCAAGTATTCTTCTTCTAAAGTTCCGGTAGAGCACAGTTTCACATTGGGTTGGGACTCTCATGACCTACTCCTCTCCACTCCTCTGAATTCTCTCTACTGTTCTCAGCACGCAACCAAGTCAGCACGACTACTCTACTCTCTACCTCAACAGCTCTCAGTACAGATCTAGTGAAGTCAAGTCTGTATCAGTTACGTATTCTATTATTCACCTGTATCACAGAAGATTTATCAGTAAAGATAGAGTTTATTTATTCTACACCTACACACCAGCTACACCTTCTTAGGGTCATTTCCTCTTTCTGTGGGTGGCAGTAACGACAGTCCGGGTGGGTCACATCTCCACTCCGGACCACCATGATAAGCTCCTAAGGGACCCATCACAACCCGGCAGGTCACAGACCATTGGGAAAGGGTATAGCCAACCACACACAACAAGCAGGTATACCATCACACCTGTGTGCTGAGTTAGCACTGGCGTCACAACAACCTCATAACTGGCTGAGCTATATTTCACCAACCGAACAATTCAACAGGTGACCAGTCGAGTACACACCACAATACTGGGATGTATAATATGCTGGGGTCTATAATATGCTGGGGGCCTTATACTGGGATGTATAATATGCTGGCGGCCTTATACTGGGATGTATAATATGCTGCGGGCCTTATACTGGGATGTATAATATGCTGGGGGCTTATACTGGGATGTATAATATGCTGGGGGCTTATACTGAGATGTATAATATACTGGGGTCTTATACTAGGGTCTATAATATGCTGGTGGCCTTATACTGGGATGTATAATATGCTGGGGTCTATAATATGCTGGGGGCCTTATACTGGGATGTATAATATGCTGGGGTCTTATACTGGGGTCTATAATATGCTGGGGGCCTTATACTGGGATGTATAATATGCTGGGGTCTTATACTGGGGTCTATAATATGCTGGGGTCTTATACTGGGATGTATAATATGCTTATAGTGAAATGTATAATATGTTGTGGGCCTTATACTAGGATGTTTAATATGCTGGAGGCTTATACTGGGATGTATAATATGTTGGGGTCTATAATATGCTGGGGGCCTTATACTGGGATGTATACAATGGCGGAACTACCGCCGTAGCAGCCGTAGCCGCTGCTACGGGGCCGGCCTCATCAAGGGGCCCGGCGGTCAGCCTTCCTGATGTCCCCTGGTTAGCCAATTAGGACGTTTGTCCTGACACAGCTAACCAGGGGAGAATAGTGTGCGCACATAAGCCTGCGCCACAGCCGCTCACACAGGGCCCGGCATCACTGTCACCTGTACAGAGCATAGAAAGAGGGAGATAACCATCCGCGCTCCCCCTCCCTCTCTCCCCCGGTCACTGTGCGGCAGCGCTGATTGGAGGAGAGACTCCTCTTCTTAGCTTCTGCTATCTGTCTGCACAGAGGATCCTCTGACCGGATGGATGACCTCTGACCCCTTCCTGCCAGACCTCAGGCAGAGACAGCAACTTGTGTGAGTACATACTGACATACTGTCACTGATAAGGGAGGGGGGGGGGGGATGGCTGCTGCCTTACACACAACTATAGTCAGCAGCATAAGTGTGGAGTTTACTTCTACAGTAGTTGTGACTACAACTCCCAATGTGGCCTGCTCTCTGCCCCCCACTCCCCCCAGAGACTCAAATGAGGCACAAACTGCATAGAGAGACAGACCACACTGGGAGTTGTAGTCCCACACAGTATATATACAAAGCTTCCCTGTGACTGCAGCTCCTGCATAACTGGAAAGCTCATCCCTAATCATAATCTTCATGTATATGAATATGTATTGTCCCATTTTACTTTTTTTTGTAAATAAGGTGGAAACCTCCAGTGTATGAAAATAGAATAGTACTGATTCTGTGTGGTATCAGGTGTGGTGCGGCGGTGTTATTCAGTCTCAGTATGGCGGTATTGTGCAGGTCTAGTATGGCGGTGTTATCCAGTTACAGAATGGCGGTATTGGTCAGGTCTGGTATGGCGGTGTTATCCAGTTACAGTATGGCAGTATTGGTCAGGTCTGGTATGGCGGTTTTATTTAGTCACAGTATGGTGGTATTGGTCAGGTCTGGTGTGGCGGTGTTATTCAGTCTCAGTATGGTGGTATTGTTCAGGTCTAGTATGGCGGTGTTATCCAGTTACAGTATGGCAGTATTGGTCAGGTCTGGTATGGCGGTTTTATTTAGTCACAGTATGGTGGTATTGTTCCGATCTGTTATGGTGGTGTTATCCAGTCAAAGTATGGCGGTATTGGTCAGGTCTGGTATGGCGGTTTTATTCAGTCACAGTATGGTGGTATTGTTCAGGTCTGTTATGGTGGTGTTATCCAGTCACAGTATGGCGGTATTGGCCAGGTCTGGTGTGGCAGTGTTACCCAGTTACAGTATGGCGGTATTGGTCAGGTCTGGTATGGCAGTGTTATCCAGTCACAGTATGGCGGTATTGGTCAGGTCTGGTATGACAGTGTTATCCAGTCACAGTGTGGCGGTATTGGTCAGGTGTGGTATGGCGGTGTTATCCAGTCAAAGTATGGCGGTATTGGTCAGGTCTGGTGTGGCGGTTTTATTCAGTCACAGTATGGTGGTATTGTTCAGGTCTGTTATGGTGGTGTTATCCAGTCACAGTATGGTGGTATTGTTCAGGTCTGTTATGGTGGTGTTATCCAGTCACAGTATGGTGGTATTGTTCAGGTCTGTTATGGTGGTGTTATCCAGTCACAGTATGGTGGTATTGGTCAGGTCTGGTATGGCAGTGTTATCCAGTCACAGTATGGCGGTATTGGTCAGGTCTGGTATGGCGGTTTTATTCAGTCACAGTATGGTGGTATTGTTCAGGTCTGTTATGGTGGTGTTATCCAGTCACAGTATGGCGGTATTGTTCAGGTCTGTTATGGTGGTGTTATCCAGTCACAGTATGGCGGTATTGGTCAGGTCTAATATAGCGGTGTTATCCAGTCACAGTATGGCGGTATTGGTCAGTTCTGGTATGGCGGTTTTATTCAGTCACAGTATGGTGGTATTGTTCAGGTCTGTTATGGTGGTGTTATCCAGTCACAGTATGGCGGTATTGGTCAGGTCTGGTCTGGCAGTGTTATCCAGTCACACTATGGTGGTATTGGTCAGGTCTGGTATGGCGGTTTTATTCAGTCACAGTATGGTGGTATTGTTCAGGTCTGTTATGGTGGTTTTATTCAGTCACAGTATGGTGGTATTGTTCAGGTGTGGTATGGTGGTGTTATCCAGTCACAGTATGGCGGTATTGGTCAGGTCTGGTATGGCAGTGTTATCCAGTCAGAGTATGGTGGTATTGGTCAGGTCTGGTATGGCAGTGTTATCCAGTCAGAGTATGGTGGTATCAGGCCTGGTAAGGCGGTGTTAAATGTGAATTATGTGAAGCTATTACCTACCAATCCTGTGAGGAGAATGACTACAGACAATATGCAGATCATGTAGAAAACAAGGTTCATACAATGTATGTGGCCAAAACCATGCATCTATTTCTTCCCCAGAAGTTGTGTGCTGTTACCAGGATTATTGGCCATACGGCTATTGGGTACTGCATGGGGGGTTTGGTTGGAGTTGCATTTGGTAATACAAATCTGGGAACAGAGCCAAAGACGGATCAATTATCAATATGATTGTTTATAAAGTAGTAAATCATGATGATAATTGGTGAGTGAAAAGGGAACATCTTCAGGTTTAGTGCAGGAGCTATAAATATGGCCCTAGACATAGGTGTACGTGTGCAGGTGCCCTCTGCTCTGCCGTACTTGCATGTATAATTGGAGGGCAGGGTCAGAGCTCCAGGCACCATTATAGAGGACTGGCAGGGGAGGGGGGGGGGGGGCATTGGAAAGTTTGCTATGGGGCCCAGCCATTTCTAGTTACGGCCCTGGATGTATAATTTACTGGGGTCTTATAATGGGGTCTATAATATGCTGGGGGCCTTATACTGGGGTGTATAATATGCTTATGGTGATATGTATAATATGTTGGGGGCCTTATACTGGGATGTTTAATATGCTGGGGGCTTATACTGGAATTTATAATATGCTGGGGGCTTATACTGGGATCTATAATATGCTGGGGGCCTTATACTGGGATGTATAGTATGCTGGCGGCCTTATACTGGGTTGTATAATATGCTAGGGCCTTATACTGGGATGTTTAATATGCTGGGGGTTTATACTGGGATGTATAATATGTTGTGGCTGTGGGGGCTGTATTAGACTGGGGTATGCCTCCAGTCTAATACAGCCCCCGGTCCGGTGACATCCCAGCTCAGAATTTCGATGTACACTCAGCCAGCAGACTGGGGCAGGACACCTCTGCAGTCACTGACTGACTGGGCAGGTACTTCCCGTTGGAACATGTCTATGCAGGAAGCCAGAAGAAATTGAAGACTGAAGGCCGACAGAGAGCTGTTGACACTGCACTGTGGGGAGATGGGTGAGTAAAACCTCTTTATTATGTTCCTCCCTAGCGCCTGCCCATCTTGGAATTTTAGATTTGACTGGAGTTCTCCTTTAAGAATTTTTAAAATGGTATAGGGCCCTGCAAAAAGAGTCTATCGTGTTGTTGTACCAAGCTTCAGATCCCTGATACAGTGCAATATGGAAACTGGTAAGAGTGTGGAGGAACGGACACTCCAGCTATATGGGGCCCTGAAATTCCTAATGGCGGCCCTGGTTCTCTGGGCTATTTTTATTGACAGGCAATCACTATGGGTCTGACCTCTAACACTATCACCAATGCACTGTTGGAAGGGGCCTCTGTGCTCGTGCAAGCGCTGTAGCGTCTTATTTTTCTACCAAGTACAGAGGGTTATGGCTATATCTGATACAGCTCATATCATTTAAAGGAGAAGTCCGGCAAACATTTTTATTAAAGTATTGTATTGCCCCCCTAAAGTTATACAAATCAGCAATATACACTTATTATGGGAAATGCTTATAAAGTGCTTTTTCCCTGCACTTACTACTGCATCAAGGCTTTACTTCCTGGATAACATGGGGATGTCACTTCCTGGATAACATGGTGATGTAACTTCCTGGATAACACGGGGATGTCACTTCCTGGATAACATGGTGATGTAACTTCCTGGATAAAATGGTAATGTCACGACCCGACTCCCAGAGCTGTGCAGGCTGTGGCTGCTGGAGAGGATGATGGCAGGGGGACACTGAGGGACACAGGGCATCCAGGAAGTGACATCACCATATTATCCAGGAAGTGAAGCCTTGATGCAGTAGTAAGTGCAGGGGGAAACAGCACTTTATGTGTATTTCCCATAATAAGTGTATATTGGTGATTTGTATAACTTTTGGAGGCAAAACAATACTTCAATAAAAAATTTTGCTGGACTTCTCCTTTAAGTTAATTAGATGACTGCAATACCAGGTACAACCACCATCCAGTGTATGGCACTGTGTCTGTAGGAAGCAAAGAGGCTGCAGGGAACGATCACAGAGACCTTTTCAATCGCCTGACTAGTGGGAGTTCCAGGAGTTGGACCCCCACTGATTGGATACTGGCGATTGAGCTGTTTTTAACAGCATTTAGTGGCATGCTTTATAGTAAGCCTCATTGTCATAGACACAATGAATATCTCCTATTATATGTTTGGGACACTTGGTGAACATCAGACGTGTCAAACTCAGGCCCTCCAGCTGTTAAAAAACTACAATTCCCATCATGCCTGGACAGCCAAAGCATGATGGGAATTGTAGTTCTGAAACAGCTGGAGGGCCTGAGTTTGACACCCCTGGTAAACATGTTCTGTAACCTCTAGGACCTGTGCAAAGGTCATCATACATAGTGGGGAGGCTGAACTTTGAGCTTCATCCATTGTCTTTTTGCCATCTACATTGTCATTGCCATCTACTAGCGTCACCTTTTACTGTACAGATTAATTTCCAGCAGCCTCTTTGCTATTATTACAGACAGAACAGGAAGTCTCAGTTTAGTTTTAAGCCCTGTGGTCAGAATGAAAACTTCAAACTGGACCCTTAGGTTGTGTTCCTCCGACCATCAGAATATTTCACCACAGATAATCGGCTCTTGTTCCAGTTTTGCCACCTGGTGGCCGGATTTATTATACTGCAAAAGTCAATTTGATAGAAGGTTTTTGACTCTTTCGGAGGATAATCTGCAATAGGTCGGGTGAGGTACCGGGGTCACACATAATGGTTTAGAGTAATCAATCTGTTATCCATTGCACCCCCACAGCTGATGAAACGAGGGACTAGTATCCCCTACCTGAATATAGGTGTTGTCAAGCATGTGTGCCGATATTTCATATAACCTCTACCGGGCGAATGGAGATAATGGAGTGCAATCAAGTACAGCACAGCTATTTGAAGGGATTTTCCAAGCAAAATAAACTGATCAGTGGGATGGGGTGCCAACACCTGGCACCAGGCAGCTAATCAGCTGTTCTGCACCCGCACTACATAGTGAAAGGAATTGGTCTCAGTTCACTGTGTATGTGAAAGATGTGTAACTGGAGCTCAGCTCTCATTTAAAAAAACAGACACATCTGCTTTCGGCCCCATTCACTGTGTAGTTTGGGCGCTGAACGCCCTGCCGATCAATGGCTACAGAGCTAGCCTATGTCTATTTTTCCCAGAAACGTGAGTCTAGGAGCTGCAATTCAATTTCCAAACTACTAACACTGTTAGATAGCCGTAAGATCAATGAGACACATGGGGGAGATTTATCAAACTAGTGTAAAGTAGAATTGGCTCAGTTGCCCCTAGCAACCAATCAGATTCCACCTTTCATTTTTCAAAGAATCTGAAGGAATGAAAAGTGGAATCTGATTGGTTGCTAGGGGCAACTAAGCCAATTCTACTTTACACGAATTTGATAAATCTCCCCATGGTACCTTTCATATATCTGTCTGTGCTTCCATAACATAGAGAAATGCTTTTATTCTCTGGTGCAAAGAGTCAAAGAGGGGATCCCAAGCTTCTGAACTGCTAAGGGTTATTACACCTGCACTCCCCTTCCATGCCTGACCTATAAATCAAGGATAGGAGGGGGAGCAAGGAGGCGTTCCATGAGTTTGGGAACATCTCTTTGACACGTTGAAGGTCTCAATAAAGAATAAAAAAAATAACATTATCTTCATTCTGGAGGCACAGCTGTATATAGGAAAGATACCATGTGTCTCCTTGACCTAACAGTGATTCAACTGCGTCAGCACTTATCAACAGCCTGTTGAGACTGAAGTTGAGACTTTTTTAAAAATCCACTTAAAAATCCATATGCTCTTTGCACCGGGAAAAACTATACAAGGAGCTCCTACTGCTAGCTCTCTGTATAGGAGACAATGGACGCTAACTCTCATAATCTGTGGTTGTCCCAGTCCTGTTATGTTATGCCAATCCTCATTTAGTCGAGGTGGAAATACCTGAATGCTAGGGTTAAACTTGGAAATCACGCTGCCTCGCTACGGATGCTGCAGGTCTGACCTTGGGGGAAGATGAATTGTCCATAGTATATGTCCATTGTATTTTAAACATTTAAATATTTCTAGAATATACCAGCCCTTTTCTTCTGGGTGGCCTCTCCCCACTGACCTGTCTGGCACGGGTGAGCCCACCAGGAGAATACTCCCACCAGCTTAGCTCATTGGATCACCAAGGCACACAAGCTCCCTCACCACGTCAAGGTGAAGGCACCATGAGGGAGCCCCTCCACCCTAACCAGATTACCCATCCCAACCCTTAGTTTACCTTTCCTTCACTAAAATCTACCTAGAACTCCTTAAAAATTAGAGCCCAAGCCCCTCCTGGTGCCCTTTCCAGCCTCCTAATTCAAACCCTCCCGTTGACCTTCCTAGCCCAGTCTAACGACTGCAGTAGTTGATACAATGGACCGCCGCTAGCGATGGTATAAACCACACCAAGAAGAGGAGTCTAAGGGGTCGCTTGTCTTCACCAGAGCCTTCCGCAGGGCAGGAAGGGCTTGCTGCTGCAGCTGATCCCCCCAGGTTGCTACCCCTGATTTAGGAGCCATGACATGAGTGGCTTTAAATAGGTACACGTGCTGCTAAAGCAGCCAATTAAGGGCGCATTGGCCCTTTAACTCTTGCTGAGCAGGAACGCGCGCCCTAGGAGTCAGGTATGCACGTGTCGGTGAAGAGGAGACAGAGCAGGAGTGTGGATGGGTGACTACGTGGAGAGACCAGACAACAGACAGGCCCACACCCCATCAGGGACACGGCGTCCGCCACAGCAGTAGAGACGCCCAGGACCACCCCAGCTCCCTAACTTGGACCCTCCTGGTACCCTTTCCAGCACAGGACCACCCCAGCCCCCCAACACAGACCCTCCCAGCACTCTTTCAGGCCTCCTAGTGGTTATATACTAATGCCATTTCCTTACACGTTATGGGCATATATAGGGGCTATAAGGGAGATTTATCACAGCCTTACAGTAGGAATGTTCTTTGCTGCCCATAGCAACCAATCACAGCTCAGCTTTCATTTTACTAGAGCTAACGAATATTTGATAGCTGTTGCTATAGACAACAAAGAACGTTCCTACTGTAAGACTGCTTGATAAATCCTCCGCCCCACCCCCACCCTATACGTTCTAATATCCAGTCTGTATAGAGCAGCACAATCTGCCATTGAGGAGGCTGCAGACAACTCCATATTACTTTATGGGCCAGATTGGAGAGCTATGTATGATCTGAATGGCGGCCATATTGTTTCTTCGAGATGAGTTTTTTCTAACATAGTCCATAGTGGCCGCCATTACTAATGTCACCTGTGTCCTGTACAGATCAGTCTTATAAATGTCAGCTAGTTACATGGTCCCCTAACATGACCAGTCTCCCCCAGTGATCAGTGTCCCTCTCCGCTGTCCTGTGTGCGGTGTACCAGTAATATTTACCAGTAGATGTTCTGGGATGATGTACCGGGGAGCTGTGCCGTCCATCAGGCGTCTGTGACAGGAGAAATGGGCAGAGAATTGCCCCTCAGAAACCACAAGACGCCATAGGACTTGGTTACAGCTCCAATGATAGTGGCAGTTGGTCGCCAGCCTCACCAGCCAGTTCAAATAATAACAGTCCATGATTGGACAATGACTTTTTTTTTTTTTTTTTTACTGAAATAGCTTTATTAACATACTAAAGTACAATGTTAAGATTACAAGGAAATCAGTAGCCCTTAGATTATTGGGGCTATACACTCACCGGCCACTTTATTAGGTACACCATGCTAGTAACGGGTTGGACCCCCTTTTGCCTTCAGAACTGCCTCAATTCTTGGTGGCATAGATACAACAAGGTGCTGGAAGCATTCCTCAGAGATTTTGGTCCATATTGACATGATGGCATCACACAGTTGCCGCAGATGTCGGCTGCACATCCATGATGCAAATCTCCCGTTCCACCACATCCCAAAGATGCTCTATTGGATTGAGATCTGGTGACTGTGGAGGCCATTGGAGTACAGTGAACTCATTGTCATGTTCAAGCAGAAATCGAGACTCATCAGACCAGGCAACGTTTTTCCAATCTTCTACTGTCCAATTTCGATGAGCTTGTGCAAATTGTAGCCTCAGTTTCCTGTTCTTAGCTGAAAGGAGTGGCACCCGGTGTGGTCTTCTGCTGCTGTAGCCCATCTGCCTAAAAGTTCGACGTACTGTGCGTTCAGAGATGCTCTTCTGCCTACCTTGGTTGTAACGGTTGGCTATTTGAGTCACTGTTGCCTTTCTATCAGCTCGAACCAGTCTGCCCATTCTCCTCTGACCTCTGGCATCAACAAGGCATTTCCGCCCACAGAACTGCCGCTCACTGGATGTTTTTTCTTTTTCGGACCATTCTCTGTAAACCCTAGAGATGGTTGTGCGTGAAAATCCCAGTAGATCAGCAGTTTCTAAAATACTCAGACCAGCCCTTCTGGCACCAACAACCATGCCACGTTCAAAGGCACTCAAATCACCTTTCTTCCCCATACTGATGCTCGGTTTGAACTGCAGGAGATTGTCTTGACCATGTCTACATGCCTAAATGGAGAAAGACAAAGTAGGTCAGCACTTCCAATAAAACTTCGTTCTTTATTTCTTTACTCCATTAAAAATGAACAAAAAGGCAGATACAAAATAATATAATACACATCTGACGCGTTTCTGGCTATACGCCCTTAATCATAGATGACGTGTACAAAGGTATGCTGGGATAAATATAGGGGAAATAAACACATACTCCCTCCCACATCACATTATTTTCTCATAGACATTTAAAGTGAAAAGACATGAAAAAACGCACATAAAGTGCACAGTGCCATATGACAAAAATACAAAGTTACAAAGCACACCATACATATTAATAATTCATGATTAGATCCAATCTATGATTCAGTCCTTTTGGAGATGAAGAATCCAACATAAGAATCCAATATCCTTCACGATTTAAAAGTTTCTGTTTTCTATCACCTCCACGATCCGGGCGGAATACTCTCTCTATGCCCATAATGGAAAGTGACGAAATATCTCCTGCATGGACTAGAGAAAAATGCTTAGCCACATTTGATGGATTTTTAACGTTCATATGTGTAGCACCGTAAATGTGTTCACGTAAACGGTCTTTTAACCTACGGCTAGTGCAACCTACATAACCTATTTCACATGTAGTACAGAATACATAATAAATTAACCAAGTAGTGTTACAGTTCATGTAACTTTTAATTTTATGTTCTGTATTGTCTACTTTGTTTACAATTGTATTTGTTTGTTTGATGTATTTACAACAATTGCATCTTGCCCCTCCACATTTAAAATTGCCCTTGGCATTTAACCATGTAGAATTCACAGAATGTTTTGTGACATGGGAAGGTGCCAAAAGGCTACCCAAAGTGGGGGGACATCTAGTAGAAAAATTACAACCCCCCTGTACTATTTGTTTAAGCGTACAGTCCTGATACAGTATTGGTAAAAACCTCTCAACAATATCACGTATCTCAGAGAACTGTCGTGAATAAGTAGTAACAAACGTGGGTTTTTTTGAGAAATTTGTGGACGGCTGTCTTTTATTGTGCAAAAGATCCTTACGATTTCTGATTTGTGCGTTATTGTACGCTTTAACAACATTATACTCTTTATAGCCTCATTTTTTTAAACGTGCACTGAGGCTAGCAGATTCAGATTCATGCCTAAATGCACTGAGTTGCCGCCATGTGATTGGCTGATTAGAAATTAAGTGGTAACGTGCAGTTGGACAGGTGTACCTAATAAAGTGGCCGGTGAGTGTAGTTATACACCACTAGGTGGCTACTCACTGGACCCCATAAGGGCCCTATTACACGGGACGATTATCATGCGAAAAATCATTCTATCGTTCGAATTTAAACGATAATTGTTCTGTGTAATTGCAGACAACGATCGAAAAATTGTTTGTATGATGTTAATCGTTGATTTCGATCTGAACCTAAAATTATCGTTAATCGTTCACTGTAATTCCACATTCGTTCCGCATTTGTTCACTTATCGTTCAGTGTAATCGCACATTGTTCATTGTTTTGCTGGGATCAGATGGAGTAAACGATCTTAGTAACGATCGCAATAACGATTTTAACTAACGACTATCACTCTGTGTAATAAGGTGACTGATTTCAGGTTAACGATAAACAATCTCGTTTGCGATCGTTTATCGTTAGTCGCTAAAAATCGCTCTGTGTAATAGGACCCTAAGTCTGTCCATGATAGACTGCCTCTTTGGTGCCCAAAACAGGCATTACGGTATCATTTCAGGATGGGCACTCATATGAAAGTAAGGCAGTGGCTTACACCTCCAGCAGTGTTTCATGGTGGCAGTGGATATATCAGCAGTGGCATCAGTATCAGTGATATTACATCTCTGAACCTATATTGATCCATGGTATATGATTATGTGACATTGGGTCCTGGATAGAGATGAGCGAACCTGAAGCATGCCCGAGTCCATCCGACCCCGAACTTTCGGCATTTGATTAGCGGTGGCTGCTGAAGTTGGATAAAGCCCTAAGGCTATGTGGAAATCATGGATATAGTCATTGGCTGTATCCATGTTTTCCAGACAACCTTAGAGCTTTATCCAAGTTCAGCAGCCCCAGCTAATCAAATGCCGAACAATCGGGTTCGGATCGACTCCCGGTTCGCTCTTCTCTAGTCCTCGACTGTCCAGCACGGATCATGGAGGAACCCAGTGTAGTGGAATAATAACACTTAGGGCGGGCTGCCCCGGTGTTGATGCCGAAGCAGATCTGTGTCTGAGCAATCTGGTATTGGATTCTACACTCCTAACTTATCCGCCTTTGTCATATGCCGCGAGAAGCTTCATACACTGTTTGACACAATAAAATGTAATTACTACATATTGGAAAAAAGCTAAAGCATTGAGTGTAGGACACCGAGATGATAGGATGCATTTTCCAGATGTCAAGCATAGGTAACTCGGGACGTGAGGCGCTTACAAAACCTGTGATAAAGCTGAAGGGTTCCCAGTCAGGAGCGGCATCGAGAGGGATTAGGGGAGCCAGCCACGCCGTTACCAGGTTTCAATTAGCAATTACGGAGGCTTTTAGGGAAATTTTAATTATTAACATAATGGAATATGTTTCCATTCCGCACATTTACAAAAAAAAGATGGAAATTATTTTGGAAATTTACAATTACTGATTAGAAGGTAAAATTTTATTGGATGTACCGCAGACTGGAGCGAGAGAGGCTGAACGGAGTAATATAAAGGTGTGTGCCAAACGCTTCACTTGTAGTACACAGGTGTCAAACTGCGGCCCTCCAGCCGTTGTAGAACTACAATCCCCATCATGCCTCCATAGCCAAAGATTTAGCATGATAGGAACTGTAGTTTTGCAACAGGTTGCGGGCTATTTAGTTTAGAAAAAAGATGTGGGGTGATATGATCAGGATAGAAAGTTTTACCACCATCACAGATGCGGATTCTTTACTGTAAGAGCAGTGAGACTATGGAACCCTCTGCCACATGATCATGTGATGGTTGATTTTCTAGAAAAATATATTACAGATTATGAGCACTAGATTGGAGATAGAATTCTGATCTAGGGATTTTTTTTTCTCATCTCATAAGTATTTTATGCCTTCTTCTGGATCAACACAGTAGGGATATGGGTTAACTTGGATCCTTGGCTTTTTTAACCTCATCAACTACTTGACTATACTAACCGTAACTTGGAAAATATATACAATGTGACAGATTAACTTTTATATATGGGGTAGAACCTACTACCATGTACTTAAACAGCATCATTGACAGCAACCTGCATCACATAACTTTACCATTGAAAAACGATCAAAGAGAAGACAACATGAAATGGTTTCCAGGCATACGATCTGCATGACTGGACCTGGAGAAATGCATTTGCATCATGGTGAGGAGTCGGATCTCACACCTAGTGTTAAGCATAGATCATATTGGGTGTCAGATTGCTGCCTCAACAACCTAACCAGTGGATCCTGCAGTAGTGGGACCCCCACCAAATACAAGAATTCTGATAAACCTCCTGCTATGTTTTCTCTGGCGGTCCTGGCCAGTGATTAGCTGAGCGGCCTGTCAGCTAAGACAGGCCGCGGGACCCGGGGAGAAGCACAGCGCAAGAGGAGCCCTGCAGCCTGGATAGGTAATGTATATCGCCAGTCCCCGGTCATGCACCGCTATTACATGTAGCGATGCATGGTTGGCGCCCGACAATTATAGGTTCAAACCTATATCAACGATCAGCCCAGGGGCGTAGCTAGGATTCAGGGGGCCCCATAGCAAAAATTGTTAAGGCCCCCTCCCCTAAGCACAACACAAAGCACTGCACTCTGCACGTTTTCCTTTCCTACTTGATTGCCAGCAGAGGTCAGGGGTTATCTGAGCAGTGAAGCACAGATCTCTGTCTTCTGCTTGTTAACCGTTTTTTGTTTGTTGCAGCATGTAAGTAAGCATTGGGTCACTTACACACTGCAGTACATAAGGGGTTAAGCAGAAGGACACACGCTCTTACCTTCTCCCCCGGGCCCCCCTCCTGCATGGGCCCCATAGCAACCACCTACCCTGCCTCTATGGTTGCTACGCCACTGGATCAGCCGATGACAATGATCTTCGGCTGATCGTTGTATTTATTACACGGAGCAACAATATTGTTCCGTGTAATAGTACCCTTAGGGTACTATTTCACGAAGCGATTATTTGATGATCAACGATTAACAAACTCAAATGACCGCTATGTCGAATGACCTGAAATCGTTCACAAAATTACACGGAACGATGATCGTTACTTATGATCGTTATTGCGTTCGTCCTGTTATCACTACTGCAAACGACATCTTATTCCATGCGAACGATCAATGATAAAAATAGGTCAAAATTCTATTAAATGACCAACGATCTCTCGTTGGTCGTTTAATTATTGTCTGGTATTACACTTAACGATTATCGTTCAAATCTGAACGATTTAACGATTTTTCGAACGATAATAGTTCTGTGTAATATCACCCTTAGTCTGATGTAAGAGTAATAGATCTGAATCATATAGGCCATAAGCTGTATCCATGTTTTCCAGGACTCCCTAAGGCTGCATCCATCTTCTTCAGCCACCGCAAATGCTGAACAATCAGACTCGAACATTCTTGAGTTGCGCTCATCTCTATTTATTACTCATATGATTCATCCATCATATCACAATCTCCGATTCCAATCATCTAATGGTTAGTAATCTTTTGTTCTAGTTTATTTGGATATTATGTACTTGTTCTACTTTCCTTGCAGCAGCTGACTGTTCATCGTATTCTGTTCTACTAAGTCCTAGGGGTATCGGAGTACCAAGAGCTATTGTTACGACCCAGAAAGACGACTACTATAGGGAAAGCCAAGTTCAGCCAACCAACCAGTGGTGACACATATACAGATATAACCTATCCGTAATCATTGGCTTGCAAAGCAATATACACTCACCGGCCACTTTATTAGGTACACCATGCTAGTAACGGGTTGGACCCCCTTTTGCCTTCAGAACTACCTCAATTCTTCATGGCATAGATTCAACAAGGTGCTGGAAGCATTCCTCTGAGATTTTGGTCCATATTGACATGATGGCATCACACAGTCGCTGCAGATTTGTCGGCTGCACATCCATGATGCGAATCTCCCGTTCCACCACATCCCAAAGATGCTCTATTGGATTGAGATCTGGTGACTGTGGAGGCCATTGGAGTACAGTGAACTCATTGTCATGTTCAAGAAACCAGTCTGAGATGATTCTAGCTTTATGACATGGCGCATTATCCTGCTGAAAGTAGCCATCAGATGTTGGGTACATTGTGGTCATAAAGGGATGGACATGGTCAGCAACAATACTCAGGTAGGCTGTGGCGTTGCAACGATGCTCAATTGGTACCAAGGGGCCCAAAGAGTGCCAAGAAAATATTCCCCACACCATGACACCACCACCACCAGCCTGAACCGTTGATACAAGGCAGGATGGATCCATGCTTTCATGTTGTTGACGCCAAATTCTGACCCTACCATCCGAATGTCGCAGCAGAAATCGAGACTCATCAGACCATGCAACGTTTTTCCAATCTTCTACTGTCCAATTTCGATGAGCTTGTGCAAATTGTAGCCTCAGTTTCCTGTTCTTAGCTGAAAGGAGTGGCACCCGCTGTGGTCTTCTGCTCTGCCTCAAAAGTCGACGTACTGTGCGTTCAGAGATGCTCTTCTGCCTACCTTGGTTGTAACGGTTGGCTATTTGAGTCACTGTTGCCTTTCTATCAGCTCGAACCAGTCTGCCCATTCTCCTCTGACCTCTGACATCAACAAGGCATTTCCGCCCACAGAACTGCCGCTCACTGGATGTTTTTTCTTTTTCAGACCATTTTCTGTAAATCCTAGAGATGGTTGTGCGTGAAAATCCCAGTAGATCAGCAGTTTCTGAAATACTCAGACCAGCCCTTCTGGCACCAACAACCATGCCACGTTCAAAGGCACTCAAATCACCTTTCTTCCCCATACTGATGCTCGGTTTGAACTGCAGGAGATTGTCTTGACCATGTCTACATGCCTAAATGCACTGAGTTGCCGCCATGTTATTGGCTGATTAGAAATTAAGTGGTAACATGCAGTTGGACAGGTGTACCTAATAAAGTGGCCGGTGAGTGTAGACTGTATACTCCTCTAGATTCCTTTCTATAAGTCAACTTTATAGCCGATCATCGCTTAGTGTAATAGAGACAACGATCAGCCAATGAAATGATCGGCTGATCTTTTCATTAGGCCCAGACATAAAATCATTGGCTGCCGACCGCACATCGCTACGTGTAATAGTGATACGCAGTCAACAGCTGACAATTCGAAAAACCGTTTATAGCACCTGTCCTGGTGTTCTCCTGCGTTCTGCAGTGTCAGAGCAGCCTGTCAGCTCAGATAGGTCTCTCTGAAGCCTCAGCGCCTGGAGAAGACCAGGAATGTAGACAGAGCGGCCTGTCAGCTCAGATAGGTCTCTCTGAAGCCTCAGCGCCTAGAGAAGACCAGGAATGTAGACAGGTAATGTAAACTGTTTGGGCAAGGACTGCACAGACATTGCTAATGATGTCCGTGCTAACGATTATCAGGCTGTGTAATAGGCCCAATCTAGCAGATCGGCGCTCGTTTACAGTATTGGTCGGGCTGTCATTGGTTACGTTCCCATAGCACACAGCCCTATGGGAGTCTTCTAACCTACTTTTAAGGAGTTATCCAGTGCTACAAAAAACATGGCCACTTTCTTCCAGAGCCAACCCGACTCTTGTCTCCAGTTCAGGTGCGGTTCGCAATTAAGCTCCATTCACTTCAATGGAACTAAGCAGCAAAACCCACCCAAGCTGGAGACAAAAGTGGGGCTGTCTCTGGAAGAAAGTGGCCATGTTTTTGTAGCGCTGGATAACCCCTATAATTTTCCTTTAACATTTAGGTTTTCTGGATTTTTAAAGTTGAATGCTAACACGATTTCATTCTGCTACGTGACATAAAAAAACAGACAAAAACACCCAATTTGATAAGGAAAAAATAAACTTTATCATTTAAACAAAGATTCAAGTTTCCAGAAGTAAGCTCAAGTAGTATTGCACATAAATCAAAAACGCAATCTCTAAACAAAACAAAATTAAAATTAATAGTTATAAAAGGTGCTCAAAATGACAAAACTTTTTTTCTTTTTTTCCTTTTTGTAGAGACAAAGAACTTCAACTGACAAGTTAAAGCGGTATCCAGTTTTATAATATTATTATTATTACTAATATATACTAAATATTTCTCTAGGAGATATAAGAAAAAGACTCAATTCACAAGACTATTACGAATTTCAAATTTTCACTGCAGATTACAATGTAGCAGGAGTGACATTGTGGCCAAGTTTACATATCATCAAAATGTTTTTGCTGCATGGCTGTCGACAAATAATTGCCATTATAATAAAGGACGTCCAATAAAAAAACGTCCATCATTTAAATAGTGTGTGAGCATAGCCTTAAAGGTAAATTTACAGAAAACAGGTGTGGATTTGGAGCAAAACATTTTTTTTTTGCTGTGTGTGGCCTTATTGGCGTGTGTGCCCCTCAGCTAATACACCAAAACTGCTGATGGAGGCTCCAATCCTCTCCCAACTGTGTGAACAGAGCCTTAGGGGGAGATTTTTACTGATCTCAAACTCTTAGGGCCCTATTCCACCAGATGATTATCGTTCAGATTATCGTTAAATCGTTCGAATCTAAACGATAATCGTTCGGTTGAAATTCAGTTAACGATTAACGACCGAACGAGAAATCGTTGATCGCTTTATAAGACCTGGACTTATTTTTATTGTTGCTCGTTCGCAAAACGTTCACAAATCGTTCGCATTGAATAAGACATCGTTCGGTCGTTCGCAGTTCGCAATAGCGAAGAAAAAACAATCGCAATTACGATCATAAGTAACAAATATCGTCCCATGGAAATGAGTGAACGTTTTCAGGTCTTTCGCAATAGCGGTCGTTTGAGATCGTTAACGATTATGCGAACGATAATCGTCCGGTGGAATAGGGCCATTAGGGTATTTTACAGGTACAGGTAAATCGCTTAATCGATCGTTTAGCAAATGACAAGTGATGAAATCCCTACAAAAAGTCGTTAATAATACAATAGTAATCATGGGGGCGGAAACATCAAACATGGTGTAAAGTGAAACTGGCTCAGTTGCCCCTAGCAACCAATCAGATTCCACCTTTCATTCCTCAGAGACTCTTTGGAAAATGAAAGGTGGAATCTGATTGGTTGCTAGGGGCAACTGAGCCAGTTTCACTTTACTCCATGTTTGATAAATCTCCCCGTGTTCGTATATATACCACGAACGACCGTAATTGCGCTTATATCTTCACACTGAACAATGAGTGTTCACACTGAGCGATTTGAGAACGATTAACAATGATTTAAAGGCCAGTTCAAAAGATACCATCAACGTCATATGAAGAAACTTTCATTTGCCGCTTGACAGTTGCTGCATTTACACCAGAAGATGTATGCAGCCAGCTCCTAAGCTCCCCCTATAGGTGGCTGCAGGCAGAGACTACTTTCTTATTTGGCTCTATAGCTGTATGAATGGAAAGAGACTATTTAGAACTCTGTATCAAAAAAATTGAGAATTTTACTTAATAGGCAAATAATATATAAAAAATATTATATTAATAATAAGTAATATAACTAAAGTAATATTAGAAGCATCTCTGACGTTCAAATAAATTGTCAGAGAACAGACACTTCAAAAGTTTCAGTTGGATGGAGTCTCAATGCCAAGACTCCCTCTGATCAGACATAGTCGGCACTCAATCCAACTACTTGCAGAAGCTGGGCTTCACAGACTTCACGCAACGTATAAATTCGTATAACTACGGCTGTTGTTGCCGATTGCAACAACTGCCGTGATTAATACGAGAATATACGTGCCGTTGCCGCCTATGGAATCCCGCTGGAGCATATACACATAGTACACACTCCGGCTGGGATCCCTAGCGGCGCCGCAAACAACTGACATGTCAACTGACAACAACAAAACCCTGTCAGTGCACACTATGGAGCGCGCAGCGGCGGCCACACGCTCCATAGTGTGCAGTGGAGAGTTGCGCCCACATCAGAACTCTGTGGCCCTAAAGATGATCTTTTCTGAGACCGGTCGTTCCGTGACCCGGCCAGGTCACAGAACAGCCAGTCTCATACTATGTATAAACATAGCCTTATAATGGAGCAATCTGTGAGCGGCAAGCCGGAGAGTGAGGTATACTGCCTTATGCTTCACCTGGTGAATGAAGGGGGAGGGGGGGGGGGGGGGGTCAAGGCACCAAGACCCTGACTGATCTGAACTTTTGATATGTCAAAAGTTTATTTACATGGCAGTACTCTTTAAAGCATGTTCCCACTTTTAAGAATGGAAAATCCTTTCCCGACAGTATGATGTATTAGAGCACCAGCAGAATGAATGGGTTTTGCAAAAATCTTGTCCACACACTGCGGAATAAAATCCGCTCACAAAGTCACATAATATTTCACTTCAATGGGGAAGTCAAAACCCGCACTGACTCCACAGTGGAATCTATGGGGATTCACAGCAAAATCACAACTGGGGATTACAGATATTTTTTTTATTATTTTGTTATTATTCTATATGAATGAAGTACTCCCAGCAAAACTGTTATTCTGCAGCCATTATCAGCTCTATTCCAGTCTTACCATGGACCAAACCATCGCTCCTACTCACTGAAACATCCTGCACGTTATGTCCTATGTTATGTTCTCTATTCATTCCAATGAGGACATCTCGGCTTCTTATTAGAGTAAATAGAGAGCGTGACCTTTGCCGATCATATGGTCCATGTTGCAACTGCGGCACCAGTACATAAACTAAGTACACAGCATTGTCTTCCATAGAGGTGGCTAACAGGCAACAGAATTTTTTTTCTTGTTGGAAGCGCTTCTTTATCATAATCCACACCGAAATCCATAAAATTTGGTGAATATGTTGAAAAACATAAGTTATACTTGCCCATCATGGTTCCCCGCATCACCACTGCTCCCCACCCATGACGTCATGGCTACACAGGAACTGCCCACTCAGCCAGTAAGGGTGTGACACCACTGCAGCCACCGATTGGCTGGGCAGACAGTTCTTACATGTCTGTGATGTTACAGATATGAAGCAATGTTTAACATGGCTGCAGGGGATCAGGATGGGCAAGTATAACTTGCTTGCCAGGATTATCCCTTTCACACCACAGTGGGTGGTCACTACCAGATCACTCAATTCTTATTATGTTAAATAGCAGTAAGAAAAATCTTAAGTAGAGAACAAAACTAATAAAAAAAAAAGGTATAAAATGGTGGCACATCAGCAGTAAACTAAAGCAGAACCTGAGCTTTACTACAATAAATCAATACACACCTGTGATGGGTTAATAGGTCAAGAAACTTTGGGTGATCAACGGCAACTATGCTGAAACTCAAGAGTGGTGTATACTCATCCCCACCCAGCGGGATCTCCTATACCACAGACAATGATCTGCAGGTTAAAGGGGTTTATCAGCGCTAAGAAAACATGGCCACTTTTGCCCCGCTCGTCTCCAGACTGGGTGGGGTTTGAAACTCCGTTCCATTGAAGTAAATGGAGCTTAATTGCAAACCACATCTGACCTGGAGACAAAAGCGGGGCAAAAAGTGGCCATGTTTTTGTAGCGCTGGATAACCCCTTTAATGGCTGCACGGCTTTACAGCTGAAACAGTCCAAATGGTTTTGGCCACGTGAAACCCAACCTCCATATCAGAGATGACTCAGATTCAATCTTATGTGAATAAAGAACGTACAAAGTTGCATAACTTTTCATAACAATACACTTAATATTAAATTCTCACCATTTTCAAAATCTATGCTTGCTGTCATTGAATAGGGGACCTTGGTTACATCCGTTTGCTGCTGAACCCACAGCTGATTATCAAGCTTATGCTTTGGTGTCACCGCAAAAGATTTTTCATGTTTTCATTCCCTGACACCAAGCAGAAATAAACTGAAATGTACAATATAAATTTTCCTTACACAATCATTTGGTAAAAGCCAGAACCTTTAAGTGGTACATACACCTTTAAATCTCTACTTATAGCTTGAATGGGCCGCTGTGCTGTGACCGCTTCATCTTTGGGATCACTGGGATCATGGCTCCCCAAGGTACTGCTAACATATGGTTCTAAGTCAAAGAGGCTCCGATATTCCTATTTAAAGCGACAGCAACTTCTATTATAGTTTATATTGCCTTACACCCCTCACACCATAAACAGTAGTCGCTGGCAGATACATATAGCAGAAAATATAATGAGAAATGAGATGAGCCTTATATTGAAGTGTCTAGGCTTATAGCGACGGCAGACATAACGTCCAGTGTCATCTCTCCTCCCCGTATCACCAGCTCTTGGTCGTGTCTGCCACAATCTGCAGACCGTAAGCTAAAGCAAAGAAACATTCAGAGGACAAATGAGTGCAAAACGAAAAAAGGTGGCTATATAAATAATTCTCAAATGAAAAACCATATACAACATAATTTCCTTGTGATAGGATGGTAACACAGGTCCTCCATCAATACAAGGATTGGAGACCTAATTCATTCACTAAGGCAGAAGCTTAAAGGGATTATCCGATCATTGCTCGGTCACATGAAGGATTGTCCGGTTTTCACCCTGGAGGGGCAGAGCGTAGAGCAGGGTTTGGTCCGCGTCATCACAGACAATGGCGATGGTCTCGGTCTCTTCCGTCTGTATAGGGGTGCCGTTCAGACAGGCCTAAAAAAAACACAGAATACAGGTTCAGGGTCAGTGTTATGCCATGTATTTTTATACTTTACAATTAGTTAGTCTGGGTGTTCAGATCCCCAAAACGAGCAATGCACCAAGCCAGATCTGGTCTTCGTAAATGTAAGCCAATGTGAACACATGACACAGCTGTGTCTACTGATCCCTTGTACATATGACTTAAAGGGCAACTCCAGTGATTTTTTTTTTATTCAAATCAACTGGTGCCAGAGATTTGTAATTTACTTCCATTAAAAAAAAAAATCAAGTCTTCCAGTACTTATTAGATGCCGTATGTCCTACAGATCTATGTCCATGACATACAGCAGCTGATAATTACTGGAAGACTTTTTTTTTAGTAAACTACAAATCTCTGGCACTTTCTGACTCCAGTTGACTAGAAAGAAAAAACATTTCACTGGAGTTGCCCTTTAACTCTCAGAAACCAGAAGGACCAGGCTGCTGAAATCTGAAACGCATAGTCCTCCTCTCTATTAAAGAGTACCTACCATTCAGCTACCACGGCAGGATACCTTCTCTATCTACAATTCAGTCTACGGTGATTCTGGCAGTTCCCTACACCTGCCAGAGGATTGAGAGGGTATCCTGCCGCACAAGCAGGAACCTTTTAACATTATCTGTCAGGGGAGGCCACCATGGACATGGGAGTCACCCAGCACCGTCAACTTATGTCTTATGTGTATGGCCATGATTAGGCATACATACGGTACTCTACACACTCACCCCATGCACACATCATAAAAATCTATTAAGATTTCATTAAAAAAAAATCAGGTTACATTTCCTGACTAATTGGGTTCTATTAGGCATGGACACCCTTCGGGATTTTTCCTGACATGTGTCTGTGCCAGAAATATATATGTCCTATAAATGTCAAGAATTCCAGCACAAAGAACACTAAGGGGGCATCCAGAATTCTGGACAGCTATTCAGAAACTCTGGAATTTTGGATGCACTGCTTGGCAGCCTGACCAAAGGCAGCAGCCGGGTAAGAGCCACCAGGTGCTGACACTGGCCTGTATCCTTATCAAGAGCACATACAGTTAAATGTGGCGCTGTGTTTGTCAGGGCCAGGAGCCACTGGCTTCTGGCTCTATCAAACACACTTCTTGCCAGAGGCAGCATTACACCTCTGGCCACAAGAGACCACTCTCTCACGCCCAGCATTGCGGCACGAGTGACATCACTTGTATGCTCGCAAAGCCGGAAGAAAGAGGGAGAAGCCAGAGGAGAGCACTGCTGCAGGTGAGTAAATAATTTTTTTTCTTCTCTGTTTTTACGGTCAGGAAACACTGATGGTTTCCTGAAGCCTTCTGAAAGGCTTCTTGGCCGTAAAAATGACCACGGACATGTGGGGTCTTACCAGTTCCAGAAAGTTTAGCTTATCTTCTGCTATTAGATTTTCCTTCTTCAGCTGATCTACCACTCCTTCCATGACCTCCAGCTTGGAGCAGTGCTTCTGGTGCCGCTGCTGAAGAGCTGAGACTTTGTTCTGCAAGTTCATCACTACAGAGACCAGCTCAGTGGTAGATAACCCTTCCGCGAGTCCATCAGATGGTTCCTGCATGAGATCTTGAGACCCGTAAGCAGAAGACGCCTCTTTGTTGTGTTTTGACACGATGGGAACAGTTGAAGGTATAGGCCTGTCTGTAGAGCTTGACAATACGGTCTCTTGTGAAGGTACCAGGAGTGGCAGAGGGCCAGACGACACTACGGGAACAAGCGTGGCAGTCTGCATGGTTTCTAAATAGGACATCACATCCTCTGTGGTCATGGTGGCTGGGGCCGGTGTGGGTAACCCAGCTTCAAAAAAGGGCTCAATTGAGATGTTCTCCATTACCAGAGCACCAGGATCAGACATCTCAATAACTGTGGGGACTTCCTCTCCAACAGACTGTAAAACCTGACCCTCGTAATAATCCTGCTGTAATGTTGTGGTTGCGATGTGTTCTTCAGACAGGAAGCCGACTTGTTCCACCAGAGGAATCTGCTGTATCTGGTGTTCTCCTGACACCACAATAGGTAAAGCTACAGTCTGGAAGCCTTGAGATGGAGCTAGAGCCAACGACAACCCATCAAAAGACTCAACAAAGTGAACCAGTGGCACCAAATTGACAGCACCCATGACCGCAGTGGGGTCTGTATTTTTCACCACAATTCCCGCTCCATCTATGGCTATCTGACCGGTAGATGCATTTGGATCCAGCGCGATTGTCACAGTTTCGGGAAGAACCTGGGTGTTGCCAATGACGAAAGGGGAGACTGTGGATATGCAAGCTTCAGTACCTAAATTCTGCACAGAGCTCAGTGTTCTGGACTTCGTCACCTGTACTCTGCCCTGAAATACAGAGGGAGAATGATCATCTATAGACACGGCAGATGACGAGGTCCCAGGGGGAAGTAAGGATAGATAGATAGATAGATAGATAGATAGATAGATAGATAGATAGATAACCTACCGGAACCACCGGGCTGGAGGAGAAGATAGTGGGCACAGCGTCATGTCTGAGGTAGCGGACCCCCCATCGTATCTGGAAACAAGACGCCTTGAAGTGTTTGCTGCACAGATATTGGTTCTTTGTGGGGAAGAAATTTTCCATATTCAAGTTGGTCAGCCATTGCTTGAGACGCACCTTATCGTGTAATGGAAACCTGCAAGAGAAATGGAATCAAATATATAAAAAAACAACAAGTAGGAGCTGCACATACGGAGAACCACACAGAAGGAAGCGCTATTTGTTATGCCATGTAGCCCCGGCTACTGCCCACTGGGTAATAGAGATTAATCAGA
This sequence comes from Dendropsophus ebraccatus, assembly GCF_027789765.1. NCBI lineage: Eukaryota > Metazoa > Chordata > Amphibia > Anura > Hylidae > Dendropsophus > Dendropsophus ebraccatus. The sequence continues at coordinate 80,301,078 of NC_091463.1, forward strand.
ATTATTATTATTATCTATTTTTTTACTAGTAATGGAGTAATGGAGCAGTTGTCCCCAGAGATCAGAGCGAGTATAGATCCATACAGATCATAAGGAGTGCCCATAAGCCTCCTCTGTTTACTGTAGACATTGACCCCATAAGTAACCTGTGTGCGGCTTCTAGACACCTAGATGTCACTATACACAGCTCCAATGCTGGAGGGTTACTGGAGGCTGTCAGCAGGTAGCAGCCAGCAGTACAGAGGGGGCTCAGCCCCTGTATGTGAACTACATTAAACTGTTAAAGGGGTTCAGCAAGGATCTGACTTCTGGGACTAGTGTGATGGTACCCCAATGCATGGCCGCTACTATTACAGTACAAGCAGGAACTGAGCACATCTAACCAGGCTGCATCCCTGTGCTGCGGCCCCCTTCAAACTGAAGACCCATAGGGATATCTGTAAGTGTTTTATTGAACTTTTTATTATATTTTCTGTTTTTTTTACACTTTCTTTCACTCATACTGATAGACTTCATGATATGATTGTTCACTGCCTCTGTATTGTTCACTGCCTCTGTATTGTTCACTGCCTCTGTATTGTTCACTGCCTCTGTATTGTTCACTGCCTCTGTATTGTTCACTGCCTCTGTATTGCAGTATATTGTGCCTCTCAGGGTAAATAAAAGGGTCTACTAGATGGACCAAGATGGCCGACATAGAGGTCTTCATTATGTCCCCCGCGCTGCCATGACAACCTACTGGCAAAATGTGTCACAGGAATAGGAAGCCATGATGGGGTGACATAGCGAGCACCTCTGGCCGCAGCATCTTAAGTAGTGTTTATCAAGCTGTGGCAAAACTACAACTCCCATCATGCCCTCACAGATGAGTTGTAGTTGTGCAACAGCTGGAGGGAACTAATCTAAATCAGGGATGGGGAACCTCTGGCCTTCAAGTTGTGGCAAAACTACGATTCCCATCATGCCTGGACAGCCAAAGACAAGCTTTAACTGTCCGGGCATGATGGGAGTTGTAGTTCCACAACAGCTGGAGGAAGGCAGGTTCCCCACTCCTGATTTAAAGGGTAAACTTCCAGGATGGGATACATATATATATATATATATATAATGTACATATATATGTAAAGATCCTAAACTACCGAAAAGTTTGCTGAGAAGTTAGTGCTGACCCCTCTAGGCTCCCTCCATGGGCCCCGGGTGTAGATACAAGCTGCCCCCGCTGGTAGGAAACTTACCAGCAACACGTCGGAGCCCAGCCCCTCCCCCACAGAGGTGCCCCGACCCCCACACTCACTTATAATAACTTTCCCTGCCTGTCTCCGCTCGCCTACACTCCGGGACCACGCAGCTCTTCGGCATCGTTCTGGAGATCTCTCGCCTGCTCTTAAAAAAATGACGTTTTCCGTAGTCCCGTGACGTCATCCGTCTACGCTAGACTTGCGCGACGGCAGCGGCGAACTCTCAGCGGCCATTTTGGATGAGGGAAGCGCCGTAAGGCCTCCTGCAATTTAACGCCCACAGTGAGTGGCGATGACGTCATGTTTGCGCGACTCACGTACGCACATTGGGGCTGGCGGACATATTTAGTGAGGGAAGTTTGGCAAAGGGGAAATGTTTTTACCCAAAACAAAGATGGCGGGCCCGGATACGGGATAATGTGAGACTTGGAAGGTGAGTTACAGGTTTACTTTCTAATGTTGGCGATCAGTCTAGGGTAGAGTCCCCAAACTGTGGCTGTACAGCTGTTGCACAACAAGTCATAGCATGCCCCCTTTTGCTCTTCAGCTGTTGCACAACTACAACTCCCATCAAGCACCTTCAGCTGTCAGGGCATGCTGGGAGTTGTAGTTTTGAGGTTGTTGGAGAACACAGGTCTAAGCATCCTAAGGGTGTGTTCACACAGGTGTGTTCTGGCTGCATTTTTGTGTTTTAGTTTAGTTAAGTCATCAGAAAATCGTTTGGGTTGTAATAAGCCATCACAGGCAATATCTCCTGATCAGCACGGGTATATCTCACGCCGACCGAGTTCTATGCTAGAGCCCTATTAGGGTTGCCATGGTTACGTCCTACACCATCTGATTTCCGCACACTAGCCCTATTTAATGTATACAACTTATGCACAGAACTTGGCCGGCATGAGATGTATCCAAAGCAACTCATTTTCCTATCCCTGCACGCCCATAGCATTTTTGCGACAGTTCCCCTTTAAAGGAGAAGTCCGGCGAAAATTTTTATTAAAGTATTGTATTGCCCCCCAAAAGTTATACAAATCACCAATATAAACTTATTACAGAAAATGCACATAAAGTGCTTTTTTTCCCTGCACTTACTACTGCATCAAGGTTTTCTTTCCTGGATAACATGGTGATGTCACTTCCTGGATAACATGGTTATGTCACTTCCTGGATAAAATGGTGACGTCACGACCCGACTCCCAGAGCTGTGCAGGCTGTGGCTGCTGGAGAGCATGATGGCAGGGGGACACTGAGGGACACAGGGCACTGGAGGGACACTGAGCATCTCCCTGCCATCATCCTCTCCAGCAGCCACAGCCCGCACAGCTCTGGGAGTCGGGTCATGACATCACCATGTTATCCTGGAAGTGACATCACCATGTTATCCAGGAAGTGAAGCCTTGATACAGTAGTAAGTGCAGGGAAAAAGCACTTTATATGCATTTCACCTAAGGGCAATACAATACTTTAATAAAAAATGTTGCCGGACTTCGCCTTTAAGCAAGTTTTCATACCATGAGTTCATTATGTGAATGGAATAAAGAGTCATAAGTGACCCTGTAACCATTGCTAATCCAGTCAGATTAACTATGACGGTGGTGAGATCACTTATGTATTGCTTCATGGCTTTACTGTAAATATCAGGTGTGTCCTGTGCCTTATGAAGCAATGCCAAGACCCTAAAAATAGGCCCCACAGACTCCAGATCGGTAATAACAACCAGTATCCTACTCAATGGTACATACTTACAGAATGGTATATACTAATGTGAATGTCTCAACCAGCAAATGGCTACCTGGGTATTGTGTTCTATACAACACAATGAGGATGTTAGGGACCCTGTAGGGGGCCATACCCCAGCTTTTCACAGAATTGTAATGGAAATGCATTAGTGTTTGATACTTTTATCTGGTTGGAGCTGTCAATGTTTTGATCTTGCATAAGTGATACAGCAGCTCCATGAAAACATAGTCCATTCATAATGAAGACATCCATGGAACCAATACAAGCTCTATGAACCCTTCAGCCAAATTAAAAAAAAAAAAAAAAAGAAAGAAAAACTGCAGCACCAAGCTTCATATGCAAAAAGTAGCTATAAAAAATGGATAACAATGCAAAGCCTCAGCCGTGACAAAATCAGTTTGGCTGTTTTAAAAATGTTGCTTTTTTCTTGGACTAAAGATTTATTTTTTTTAGCTACTTTTTGCATATAAATCCAAGATGGCCATATGTTATGGTGCCATCTCCTTTTCCCTTTTATGCTGGGATCGTAGCTTCCTATGCTCTCTCAATGCTGAGGATCGTTTTGGAAGGAATTGCATACCCTGTTAAATATCACTAATTTTGTATTGTTCTTCAATTGTGTTCTCCACTTTTCTGTTATCTAGGTTAATTTGATAGCACCATGGCTGAGAAGACAAAGACCCTGCTACAGAATTTAAACCTGTTTATAGAGGTTCTCGCTTTATCTCAAAGTGTCCATACTAAAGACTGGGATATCCTGCATGTACAAAGAGCACTTGAGTGGGGAACCTATTTTAAGCATGTCCATAATCAGTTCGAGGCCAATAGTCCGCTTAGAAACCTTATAGAAGCTCAACTTGCTGCGAAAAACCAGGAGCTTTCTAATTATATGAAGAATTACCATTACATTACATTTGATGACCTCAGTAAAGGTTGGGATATTTTGTTTACGTCTCTTCTCCAGAACAAGGCCCTTCCTGATCCGGTATTTAAGTACCTAACTGAGCTGGTCCAAAACTCTGACCCCAAATGTACTGCATATACGTGTGTATCCCATATTTTATCCCAGAAAGTGGCCTCAGAACTACTCCTCCCTCTTGCTCTATTGTCTTCCAAAGGATTGCACGATCCACTGGACGACCCCGTGCTCATGACAGAAGCTGAACTACTGAAAAGTCGTCTAGAAAGAAGATTGAAGGTGTCAGAAGATGACCAGAAACTGGGGCTAGTCTCTGATTTTCTTGGACGGATTTCCAAACCACGTATCTACCACCTTGTAGAAGTTATACTCCTATCCAATGGTAATATGGACTCTGAACCCCAGAACTTAATATCCAATCTTCTTCTGGATTGGGTTCTGTCAGATAATGGCCACTTTGTTGACTTTTCCATAAATGTAACTTGCCAGGTCCTGGCACGATTCAGCTTCATGTATCCAAAATTTAGGGACGTCTACATGGATCATTTGGTCCAGCTAGGGATTAGTATGGAGCAGGAGGTGACTTGTGGGAAATGGGTTAGCAACAAGTTTAACTTATCCTTTGATGAACTTTTGGATTATTATAGGCATCTTATGAAAGGACCAGAAGATGTGAAATACTCCATAGTAACTAGACTTCAGACCTTAAAAAGTCAGGATGGGAACTATGATGTGTCTGGTATTAGTATATGGACGGACATATTGGCTGAACTGCAGAAAACGTAACACTGGTCTGGGTCAGAATGTCCTTGTAATAGATAATGAATTTTGGTCTAATATTTGTTGTTCTATATCTATATCTTTATTTTTATTATGTGGTTTTCCACTTTATAAATTATTTTCAAAAACACCATTAACTGTTTATTTTGGTCCATAAACCTGTGAAACAAAGTACTTATTCTCATCATTTGCCCTGATTGCGTTTGTGTGGACTATGTGAATACTACAGAGCTGTGATCTCACTGTGTGTATGAAATAATATAGGCAAAGTCACTGTTACATGGAGGGATTATTAGGTGAACCGGGAAACTAGCAAACAGGATCCTTAACTTGTTTATTGGCTGCACATTTCCCCGTGTAATAGGCAATGTGCGGCTGACGAGTTAGGGCCAGTACTCCTGGCACGATAGTCGAGCCTTTCAAGAGGCCTATTAGAGAAGTGCTAATTAGAGATGAGCAAACCTCAAGCATGCTGGAGTCCATCCGAACCCGAACTTTCGGCAGTTGATTAGCGGTGGCTGCTGAAGTTGGATATAGCCCTAAGGATATGTGGAAAACATGGATATAGTCATTGGCTGTATCCATGTTTTCCAGACAACCTTAGGGCTTTATCCAACTTCAGCAGCCCCAGCTAATCAAATACCGAACGTTAAGGTTCTGATGGACTCGAACCCGAACCCGGTTCGCTCATCTGTAGTGCTAATCTACGAGCTTTGGGCTTGTTTAGAGAGAGTGTCAAGTAGTGTCATTGACTTCTGTGCAGGCGAACAGCAGGCGAATGCGTCCTTCACATTCCCAGTTCATACCTTCACATTCACTGTAGTCGGCAACTAAAGCAAAAAAAAAAAATTTTTAAAAACATTCCATTGTGCGTCTTATATTTTGCATCCTGATAGAATAAACTACACAGACAAATAAGTCAGATCAACTTCACTTTATTACTCATCAGAGAAAACCCAATACAAAGAATTCATATAAGTCTTTGGATTTCAGTCCTCCAAAAGACTTAACTTACAATAATGACCAAAGTTCAAAAAGAACGCGTTGACTTGTATTGGACATATTCTGTACAGGCATAACTGAGCACACAATTGTCAGTGGTGGAGCCTGTGTTTATCTGCTTTACAGTAGAAGAATAGTCATCGTAATGATAGTAAGATGACTGCTGATCTCAACAGAAAAATAATTGTTAGGCCGACCTTATCTATCTTACTGGGCAAAGTGAAAACTAAAATATTTTGGGCACATTTTGCTAAATATGTTGAATACTTTTCTTGTCTCTATCTCCTACATGCACTTTTTAGATGCAGCTAAAATGGCCTTCGACTAGCATGTTTTGCAGATAGACTTTGACATCTTCTAGTTGTCATTTTTTTCTTTTCTGTTATGCAAAATATTATAAAGCATTTAGGCAAGAAAATACAGACCAGGACCCCAGCTGCAGATACTAGGATAGCAAATACTTCTACAGCTACCGTGTATTTCCCTTTGGTGCTCAGGTACACCGGTGTGAAGGTCATCCAGACACTGAACAAGACCACCATGCTGAATGTAATAAGCTTTGCTTCGTTGTATCTGTCGGGTAAATTCCTAGCAGGGAAGGCTATGATGGAACATCCCAGAGCAAGAAAAGCAATGTATGCCAACATAACATAGAAGCCGAGGTGCTCTTCACATTCAATAACTATCTGACCTGGCTCTGAGTGAAGGTTAAAATATGGCGTAGGAGGGCATGTTCCCAACCACAAGGCGCAGATAAGAGCCTGAATAGAGGAGCACGAACCAACAATGGAGCATGGAAGCTTTTGCCCCATAAATCCTCTCAGACGACTTCCAGGTTTCGTAGCCCGAAAGGCCAGAACCACAAGTATAGTTTTTGCCAGCAGAGAGGACACAGAGACGGTGAAAGACAATCCAAAAATTGTTTGACGTAGTAAACAAGTTATGGGCCCCGGGTATCCGATGAAGACCAGACAGCTGAAGAACGTAAAAGTGAGAGACAGTAGAAGGAGGAAACTTAAGTTTCTGTTGGTGGCCTTAACGATGGGAGACTTCTGATAATGGGTAAAGATGGCAAGAGTGAATAGAGAGGCGAGAGAAAGAACAATGGCACTGCTAGCAAGGGTTGTACCCAACAGTTCTTCATAGGATAGATAGGTAACTTGCTTTCGGATGCATTTATCTTTCTTTTCATTCGGCCATTGGTCATCTGGGCATTTCCAACAGCTGATCATATCTACAGGAGAGAATGAAGCACCTGTAAGATAGGAGCTGATAAGTGCAATTGCCATAAACTAAGAACTACGGTGGTGCCAGCTCTTACCAGTGTGAGTGGTAACCTCTCCTCTTGGACAAGGAACACAGTCATAGCAGCAGGCTGGCTTTCCTTGCAGAACCATTCTCCTGAACCCTTCTTGACAGCTGTCACTGCAAACAGAACGTGGTGGTGTCTAGAATGAGCACAGAAATGCATGGACACAAGTCAGTTTTTCTTAAAGGTGCATTAAAACCCCCAAATAAGCTACTTTAAAAAAAAAATCAGTTTTGCAGGGTGACACTAGGGAGCAAGCCGTCTTGAATGTGACTGCAGATAGGCTGCACATGCTGTTTCTGTATTATACTGCAAGCGTAAAGAGATTTGGTCTACCTGAGCAAGGTGAACAGGCCATACAATAGAAGATGTATTCACGAACAAATCTTCTCCGCTGCTAGATGGGACATTTCCAACTTGAATGCTGATAAGTTTCTTCTTACATTTGGTTACCCAGTTAACCAGATCATACATAGGAGGGGCATCTCCATGTTCTTCAAAGTATATGTCCTCTCCGGCGGTATTGGTGAAATGTACTCTCTTTAAAAATGTATGAATCTGTAGGATTTAAAGGGGTTATCCACTTTTTTGACATTTATAGGGCATATGGCAGTAGATTTGTGCTGCCTTAACCATGGACTGCAGGAAATCCCAACAAGCTTCCCTATTGCTATCCATTACCTTTATGGCTTGTGGTGTTTCAGAGAAAAACTTAAGTGTGCAACCCAGGTCATGGCACTGGGGATGTGCCCAGGAGGCAGTCTCTTAAGTGATACCCTCCCCCTCAGTTCATTTTGAATGACAGGTGTCTCCCTATACGTGAAGCAAGGAGAGACCATTCAGTCGGGGTAAACCAGGTAGAGGTAAGCTAGGAAGATCATCTCTTGGACGATTCCCTGATGCCACTGCTTGGGTTTTATACTTGCAGAATTTAAAAGTAATTTTTTTTTGTCAGCAATGGCAACTAAGGATTTGAGGCTGCCCATAGTTTTGTCAACATAAATCTACTGATAGACCCCCCTTTAGGTATGTAGAAAATATGATAAATGTCTGAGATATAGCCAGAACTCTGGATCTCCAACCCTATCCTTCCTTGTGAGGGGTTAGTTATCAACAGAGCGTGGACCCAAGCACTCGTCCCTATAAAAAGTCAGCAGAGGTGGCTGTCCAGCTGCTCACATGTTCAGAAGCTGAAGCAGTATTGAGGACATTATAGAGCAATACTGAGGAGTGTAAGCTGCAATTCCTAAACTGGGGTCAGATATAATGATCGCTACAAACTCCTGAAGTCCCAATGTAGGTCCCAGTTTCTCTAACTACCTCTTCCTTTTCCATAGACTTGTATAGGCAGCTATAACCTGATCCCTCCGTGTGATGATTTCTCACAAGACAAATATTTTCAATGTAATGAGTTTGGGAGGGGGAGTATAGGTATTAAAGGGGTACTCCAGGCAAAATTTATTTTTAATATGTTATTACAAAAGAAAAGTTATACAAATCCCTAATATACACAAATTATGGGAAATGCACATATGGTGCTATTTTTCCTCAACTTAGTAGATCAGGCAGGCTCACTTCCTCTATAAAAAGGTGACTTCACGTCTCAAGTGCTGGGTCCAGCAGGGGGCGCATGTATGCATCTATGTAGATGTATCAGTGCCTTCTCCTTCTCTGTGCTGGCTGACACTGACCCCGCTGTGGAGGCCTCTCCCCCCAACTAGCTCACCCTGCCGCCCGGTCAGCGCTCCCCAACTAGCTCTGAGCCTACCTGTCCTGTGCAGGAGCGCTCACCCGCAGCTTGTTCCTGGCAGGGTAAGCGCTCCTGTACCTCCCCATCCAGCCGCCCGTGCTCTTAGCCGCCCTGTCCCTTGCAGGAGCGCTCACCCGCCGCTTGTTCCTGGCAGGGTGAGCTCTCCTGCCCTCCCTATCCAGCCGCCCGTGCTCTGAGCCGCCCCGTCCCTTGCAGGAGCGCTCACCCGCCGCTCGTTCCTGGCAGGGTGAGCTCTCCTGCCCTCCCCATCCAGCCGCCTGTGCTCTGAGCCGCCCCGTTCCTTGCCGGAGCGCTCACCCACCGCTCGTTCCTGGCAGGGTGAGCTCTCCTGCCCTCCCCATCTAGCCGCCCGGTCCCTTGCAGGAGCGCTCACCTGCCGCCCGATCACGGAGCTGTGAGCGTTCCTGCACCTCCGTATGCATCAACCTGTCTCCTCTCAGATACCCACAGCGCAGGAGCAGGACCGGGCATCGGGGTGAGCGCTGAGGCACAGTGGGGCACAGAGGCTGTCCTCGCTTCGCCTCAGTGCTCACCCCCCGACGCCCGGTCCTGCTCCTGCGCTGTGAGTATCTGAGAGGGGACATCGTGTATATTAGGGATTTGTATAACTTTTCTTTTGTAATAACATATTAAAAATAAATTTTGCCCGCAGTACCCCTTTAAAGAAGTCTGGCGAAAATTTTTATTAAAGTATTGCCCCTTAAAAGTTATACAAATCACCAATATACACTTATTATGGGAAATGCTTATAAAGTGCTTTTTCCCTGCACTTACTACTGCATCAAGGCTTCACTTCCTGGATAAAATGGTGATGTCACTTCCTGGATAACATGGTGATGTCACGACCTGACTCCCAGAGCTGTGCGGGCTGTGGCTGCTGGAGAGGATGATGGCAGGGGGACACTGAGGGACACAGGGCACTGGAGGGACACTGAGCATCCCTCTGCCATCATCCTCTCCAGCAGCCACAGTCCGCACAGCTCTGGGAGTCAGGCCCTGACATCACCATGTTATCCAGGAAGTGACATTACCCTGTTATCCAGGAAGTGAAGCCTTGATGCAGTAGTAAGTGCAGGGAATAAAGCACTTTATAAGCATTTCCTGTAATAAGTGTATATTGGTGAATTGTATAACTTTTAAGAGGCAATACAATACTTCAATAAAAATTTTTGCCAGACTTCTCCTTTAACATAATTTTAGGCCTAAACCAAAATGTTACGAAAGTGATCACCTTCCAAGGATGTGGGTAAGAGGGAGATGCTTCCTCTCTGTGCAGTTCCTTCCAGTCCTTGGACACCATAAACATCTGAAAGGCATGAGCCAAGGAATATATGGCATTATATACTCGATAACTTTCCAACAGTGTCTCTAAACCCAACAACATCATCTTCTTTGTCGTATTGTGGCTGCATGTGTCATTGAGAACAACGCCATTGAATATTTCACATTGATATATAATGGACTTATAGCAAAAAATGAAATTGCAGAAGTTATAATGGTCTAAAGTGATGTTCTGAAGAAAAGGCATGAGTTTAGGAATTTCCATTTTTTTCATCTGAATTGCCAAGTTTCCATGGAAGGGAGTGAGATCCAACTTGTCTATGGTTGGCATCAGAAGATGCTCCATGTCTGTAAGGAAGATCCAGACTTTCTTTGTCCTTGATAGTTCATGTAGTAATAAGTATAAGCCATAGGTAAACTCCAGGTCAGCCCAGAAGATGATAATGGTTGCCGAGGAGTCAGAAATGACTTTGGCTATTCGTGTATGTTCAGTGAACAAGTAGTTGGAGTAGCTGCGGAACTTTTCTGTAAACTCAACACAACCCCCTCCTATCGTAATGGAAGATTTTAGCCTCTGGATTGCACTTTCATTATTATCAATGTCTGAAGAAACTATTCCAACCCAAGTCCAACCAAAATGCTTCAGCACTGCATTCAATGCATCGTGCAGGTGGACAGAGTTGGGGACGGTGCGGTAGAAGTATGGGAACAATGACTTATTACTGAGAAGAGGGTCTGTGGCGCCATAGCTAATCTGTAATGCAGTAAAACAACTCATGTCACTGTACACAACATGGCATCTAATCTCAAAGTAATTGGTATGGAAATGAATAGGCATAAGTCAAAAAAAAAAATTGGTGACCACAATCTGTTTTATTCCCTCCCACCCCCATCCCAACAACTTGACAGAAAACAGCGCATCTTGTTTGTTTTATTAGCTAGAAGAGCGCTACCAGCACCGCCGATCAGACTGTATAGATTAAAGGGGTATTCTGCTCAAATTAAACTTTTAATATATTGCTGTGCTAGTGAAGAACATAACAAACAGGCTATTCTTACCTTTCCGCCCTCCCCCAGTGTCCTCCTACGTCATCTTTGGGTCCCTGACTGAACGATCCTGCCTCCACTTCCGAGACTGCTTAGCCAATCACTGACTGAGACGGGACAATGCTGCAGCCAGTGATTGACTAAGCTGTCTGATACTGCCAGATGAGTCCGCCTCAGAAGTGGAGGCGGGACGTTTACCCAGGGACCTGAAGATCACCTATGAGGTCTTGTGGCCCTGTGTTATATAGTTCTATAATATGATGCCCTAAGGGCCGGTTCACACTGAGCAAACACGGCGCAATTCCGCGGCGGAGCTCTCCGCCGCGGAATCCCGCCGTGCTCAGTGTCCTGCTTTGAGCGAATGGGAGAGCGCGCGCCTGTAAGCTCCCTCTCCTCTCTGCTCAAAGAATGAACATGTTCATTCTTTGAGCGGAGAGCGGCAGCAGCGGACGAGCGCGGGCCCTCTCCATTCACTTAACAGCAGGACACTGAGCACGGCGGAGCCGAGCTCTCCGCCGCGGAATTGCGCCGTGTTTGCTCAGTGTGAACCGGCCCTTAATCTGCAACAATGGGGCCATGCTGCACTCTGCTTTTTTTTTTTTTTAACACATTCAAGATCTTAACATCTAGGGTCCTTAGACCAAGATCCTGTATGGAAGCCTTGCCTTATGCGTGAACTTGTTTTCACCAGGATGATTCCTATAAGAGCATATGGCATTAATAAGTGGATTCTCTGCTCAGGAACCTATTTGTGAGAGTTCAGGTACTATTACACAGGTCGATGGGGGCCCGATAATAACTGTAAACGAACGCTAATCTACTAGATCCTCGCCCGTTTACTGGTCCTATTATACGGCCCGATAACCGTTTAACAAGGGCTGCATGGACATCGTTACCGGACAGTGATTGGCTGAGCGGCCTGTCAGCTCAGACAGGCCGCTCTGGAGCTGCAGTGCGTGGGACCCGCAGACCACAAGAAAAGCCCTGCAGCATGAATAGGTAATGTATAAAGTTTGGAAATTGACAATTATAGGTCCAAACCTTTATTAAGCATCAGCCTATGATCGTTGTCATCGGCTGATCGTTGTGTTGACTATACGGAGCGATAATCGACCGAATCGACCCTATCTGGACGATTATCGCTAGGGCCCTTAATAGTGGCTTTTTCCCTGGTGGACAGGGCCTCTCTATATATTACATGCTCAACCATTCATTTGAATGTTTAATATGTTATACTAAAGGGAAAATGTATGGCCAGCTGCAGCTTTTTTTGCCGAGGCAGAAGTCTCTGGAGCCCAAACCCATCTCTAGGCCAGTTTGGTGTTAAAATGGTATCACTATCGTGTAACAATATGGCAATATACAGAGCTGTAAATGCTTACCCAGTGGTATAAGTTAGATAATAAAGTGACCTACCTGTGGGTAGCCATACATGCCAAAAGTATTTGCCACCAAAAGAGAGAGAACTGAGGATGCACACCCCACCACAGCAACCAAATGTCCCTGACTCCCACATCTATAATTAGGAGTTCCGAAGCCCCATCCACTTAGTATTTTCATATAAGCGTCCAGTGTTTTACCTTCATTCAAGAAGGATTCAAAGAGGTGGAATCCCAAAGTGATGTTTGGTAAAAGATTTTCACTCCTATTAATTTCTTCAGTGGCAAAAAGCACGGTGAGAGCGGTTTGATATTTTTCCTGATAGACACTATATGAATGAGGGAACACAGTTACGGTTGATGTATGTTGTGTTAGGATATATGGCATTACTTCAAAAACACTAGGTCGAGCCTAATAAAGTCACTCTAACTTGCCGCCTTTGGTGGCTTTCCCTGACTGTATAAAGTGTATGGGGACCTCTCGAATCTCAACTGAAAGATGATGTTGGTGAAAGAAGAGTTGAGGGTGTTCGATTTTCTTATTTTTTACTTTTTTTCCCACTTGACCCTATTGTTCTGGAAGGGATGGGATGAGATAAGTCAGCACTCGCTTGCTCCTCGTTCCCCGTTAGCTGCCGGCGCTATTACACACACACAGTGAGCGGGTAAGCGGGGGGGCTGCCTGGGCGATCATCAGATCGTCCGGGCAGCCCATAGGAGATAGCAGCGGTCTGCTGCTGCCGCTGCTATTTCGTGGTAGTCTGGCAGCAGATCATTGCTAGGCTGATCGTTTGTGTTTAAGGGCCCTATTCCACCGGATGATTATCGTTCAGATTATCGTTAAATCGTTCGAATCGAAACGATAATCGTTCGGTTGAAATGCAGTTAACGATTAACAACCGAACGAGAAATCGTTGATCGCTTTATAAGACCTGGACCTATTTTTATCGTTGCTCGTTCGCAAAATGTTCGCAAATCGTTCGCATTGAATAAGGCGTCGTTCGCGATAGATACGAACGCAATAGCGAATAAAAAGCGAAGAAAAACGATCGCAATTACGATCATAAGTAACGATTATCGTTCCATGGAAATGAGTAAAGGTTTTCAGGTCTTTCGCAATAGCGGTTGTTTAAGATTGTTAATCGTTAACGATTATGCAAACGATAATCGTCCGGTGGAATAGGGCCCTAAGGTTGTTGAAAGACACGATCAGCCGACATCCTGCATGTCAGCTGATCGGTGTCTTCTATTACACAAAGCGATTATCGGCCAAAATACGGCCGATAATTGCTTTGTGTAATAGGGCTTTTACCCCTTTTCTCCCCATAGAAAACACATGCTATAGAAAGCCATGTCAAATGTTGTGTATGGGGAGGTCAGGAGAGAGAAAGTTCGGCCAACAGTCATTGAATATGTACGGCCAGCTTTGATTCATTGTTAAATTTCACCTACTGAACGAATGTTTTGGTTGAAATCATCCACTTTTATCAACTTTAATCTAAGGTGTATTGGTACCTTTACACTGTCTAATCTATGTTTACACTGTCTTAGATCTAGGCAATTATTATCTCCCCTATTGTCTGTCCCTGTTACATTGGACATTATAAAAAAAGTTGTGAGGCATAGGTGCAAATATTAGGCCATAGCAAACGATAGGTCCAAATCAGCATAGGACTAAAGTTAACAATAGATGTGGATTGAAATAAAGACTAGATAAGACAAGGGGTTAAAGAAAGTGGAAGGAGGGGCCCATTTGGGACAATTCGAGTAGTTACTGTCAGTAAGGGTACTATTACATGGGCCGATGGGGGCCCCATAATAAATGTAAACGAGCGCCGATCTGCTAGATTGGCGCTCGTTTACTGGGCCTATTACAAGGCCCAATGATCGTTTAACAAGGGCTGCAGGGACATCGTTACCGATGTCCTTGCAGCCCTTGTTTAAACGTTATACATTACCTATCCAGGTTGCAGGGTTCCTCTTCCTCTGTGCTTCTCCCCGGGTCTGCGCGCTCCAGCTTCAGAGTGGCCTGTCTCAGCTGGCCGCGGCTGTCCCGGTCAGTGATTGGCTGAGCGGCCTGTCAGCTGAGACAGGCCACTCTGAAGCTGGAGCGCGTGGACCTGGGAAGAAGCACAGGGGAAGAGGAGCCCTACAGCCTGGATAGGTAATGTATATCGTCAGTCGCCGGCCGCGCACTGCTATTACACGTAGCAGTGCGCGGTCGGCGCCCGACAATTATAGGTCAGACCCTATATCAAAGATCAGCCGATGACAACGATCATCGGCTGATCGTTGTCTTTATTACACAGAACGATAATTATCGTTCCACGTAATAGTACCCGAAGTGTCTGCTATGGTCTCTAGGTCTGTTTAAAGTGTATAGTTTTGTTTTTTTTTATCTACCATTCAACTTCCGTTGAGTGTAGCAGTAAGGGGTGACATGGCTTTCTCTACTGCCACCATTTCTGTTGGGAACTGCAGGGCTGTTTAAGCCCTTCAGTTCCCGATCCCCTGCTCTGCTCTATCATTTCTGCACAGTCCTATACAGAGCAGGGTCCTGTTTCCCTGTGTACTGTATATTGTTATATATATAGTATCCAAGGAGGGTACCATATATATATTGGCATCAGTGATGGGCTGTATGTGCATTTCCTTGTGTTGAGACTGAGACCTGGAGCTGTTGATCAGTGGGATAAGTGAGTTGGGATTGGGACACATTTCTTTATTGTTGTTATCCCAGCATTAGCATAATTTACTGGAAGACTTCAGGCCCATTGGCCAATTACCATCCGTTCTGGCCAATAATCATTTCATGTAATAGGACATGTTAAAAGGCAAATATCAGCCGACATACAAAATGTCTGCTAATTGTGGTCTTTCAAAATGTTGAATAATCCCGATCATGTCAGCGACGGTCCGCTCTTTTATTCAAAGTTATAAAAGACCTATTACATGGAACGATTATCGTTTAAAAATTCGCTAAAACGATTAAAATGAACGATTATCTGTTCGTGTAATAATACCCAACGATGAAACGACAAATGAAAAATCGTTCATTTTGGTCTTTCAACATGTTGAAGAATTATCGTTGATAGTTCGCCGATTGTTCGCATATTTGTTTGTGTAATAAGTCGTTCTCCGATAAAACGTGTTGTGTAGGCTGTCCTGAGGAACGATTAGCGACCATATAAGGACGTAAAAACGATCGTTCCTAACAGTAATCAGTAAATGTCAGAATCGATCGCTAAAAAATCGCTAGTTATCGCTAGCGAACGATCGTTATAGCAAATCTTTGAACAATACGTGTAATACGGCCTTAAGGGTTTTTTCTGGTAAGAATAGATTGTGCCAACACCCAGCACCCAAGCACTCAAGACCGTTGCAGCAACAGTAAACAATGTACAGGAGCCATTCGGTAATGTACATTCACTTTAATAGGAGCTGTGCCACAGCAAGGTGCCACCACTCCATTGTACAGAGCTAAGGCTTCTGGCTCCTGTACATGACTAGGCCAAATAACTGTGGGGGAGGTTGCCACGTGTCAGCACCCTGCCAATCGCCTATAATCAGCCTACCCTGTGTACAGGCCATCAACGATTTCACCCCAGGAAACCCCTCTTAGGGTATGTTCACACTGAGCAAAACAGGTGGAATTCCACAGTGGAGCCCCCCATTGCGTAATCCCACCTGCCTCAGTGTTGCTATGGGATGGCTCCCATAGAGACATTGTGTCACTGAGGTAGGTGGGATTCCGCGGTGGGGGGCTCCACTGTGGAATTCCACCTGTTTTACTCAGTGTGGACAGTGTGAAAGATCAGTGTATTTAATTATTGGTTTGGAGATTGGGGGCATAGAAGCTGGAGGACGTGAAGGGTTATAAAGCATCGGAAAACTGAACACATTGTGAAGATCATTTCACTTTACATATACTGTACAGAAGAGAAAAGGGAAGTAGAAGGATCCTTTAGAATGTATGTATCTCTACGAAGAACAAGGCTCAAAGACACGATGCAAATGAAGTTGGACTTTGATATGAAAATGAGAATCCAATAGTTCCTGAAATTGTAGCTCCTCATATTGCCTGATTTCAGATTGTCCGGAGAATGTGACTTGACTCTTAAAGTGTACCAGTCGTTATAACTTTCAAAATATAAATCAACAGTACGTGTGATATAAAGAAAGTTTGCCATATACATTAATTATTTATTTTTGTTGTTATCATGCTGTAAAACAAAGCTGTACTTACCAGAAATCCAGGTCCAGTCTCCTGAAGGCAGATTTTTAGACTTGTGCTGGTTGCAAAAAAAAAAAACAGACTAAACACACTACAGAAAGTCACGGCTCAATGTGTCCATCAATCACGACTGCTTCCTCTCTGTGAGCGCTCAGATGGCCTGGAATACACATGACTTCCTGTTTTCTGACCCTTTGAGGAAAAAAAAAGAGTCAGAAAACAGGAAGTGCCGTGTTCTCCATGATAACAAAAAAAAAAAATAATGAATGTAAATTGCAAACTTGCTTTATATCACATCTACTGTTAATTTAGATTTTGAAAGTTATAACGACAGGTACACTTTAAGGGACAAGACCCAATTGCTCTATAGTTACTACTTACAATATTCGACTGAAATTCCCTGGCTTTTGTCTAAATGTGGGATTTTTATCATCGGGCACCAACCCATTAACTGATATAATGGCACCAATGATGAGTTCTCCGGGATGGTACAACCCATGATCTATAACATCACTTGATGTTTGCAGAGCGCAGAATAAAAGACATGATGGTATAAACAAAGGCCTATGTGCAAAGTGCATTATAAATCCAGATCTTAGTGTCAAATGACAGAATAAAAAGAGTCTTCTTCAGGATAGTGGATGAGGAGATGGACGTGAAAGGCTCCATAAGCTACATACACCTTCATGGGATGACTGGTCTCCTTGATGCTGGTGGTAAGTGCAGGGCAGGGATCTGACACTTATAAGCCTGAGATTTGTAGAAGATCCTTTTTCTGTCACTTACTCCAATTATTGAAATGACAGGTTGATGTTATTTTTCTATATTCAGTTGTAGCAAATTTAACGTTAGTCACAGTGTTGACGCCCACGTCCCTCCCAGTCGTGTTGTTGAGAATTGTCAGGAATATGAAAAATAAGATGATTATAGGGGTTTGTCACCAGGAGCATCTGTACTCTCTAGATGGGCACACTTTATATATCACTTGTAGAAAGTTTAACTTTGAGCTAGAAATCTGTAAGCGATGCGTCCTTCATAGGCCTGGTTGTCACTGTTTGGTTTCTACAAATAATATTTATCACCTATCCCACCACTGGAACCCTGAATGACCCGGTAGAACGGATGTCATGTTCCCGATGAGGTATCCCTGCAGTGATAGGGTGTATGACTTGAGCCGTAAGGGTCTTATTACACAAAACGATTATCGGCCATTCTTGGCCGATTGCCGGCTTTTCCAGACGATAATCGTTTTGTGTGATGGTTCATGTTGATAGACAACAATCGGCCAACATGCATGATATCGGCTGATCGTCTTTCAGCATGTTCTAGAATCCTGAAGACGATATCGATGGACTGCTGCCTGTTGATCCGTGTGATAGGAGCGGTGGAAATAGACCGCCACTCTTTTCTATAGGGTTATTTGATAGCCACTTCTTATAAGAAATGCACTAAAATTCCTCAGGAGTGCTGCTAGAAGCTGATGTCTGGCTATGTATCACGTTCGCAGTAGGTCATAACAGCAAAAGCTGTTCTACTAAGTACTTAAAGGAGTAGTGCGGCGGTAAGCAATTATTCACTAAATAACACACATTACAAAGTTATACAACTTTGTAATGTATATTATATTAGTGAATGGCCCCCTTCCCCGTGTTTCCCCCCACCCACTCTAGACCCGGAAGTGTAGTGCTCTATACTCACCTGATTCGTGTCGACCCCCGTCCGCCATCTTGGGACAATGATGTAATCCTCGGGCGGCAGACCGAACCCCTTCGACGGTCCCTCGTGCTGGCCGCCCTTTGCCGCGTCATCAGCGATCGCGGCTGAGCAGCTGATGACGCGGCAAAGGACGGCCGGCACTAGGGACGGTCAGAGCCCGAAGATGACATCATTGTCACAAGATGGCAGACGGGGGTTGACACGAATCAGGTTATAGAGCACTACACTTCCGGGTCTAGCGTGGGTGGGGGGAAACACGGGGAAGGGGGCCATTCACTAATATAACATACATTACAAAGTTGTATAACTTTGTAATGTGGGTTATTTAGTAAATAATTGCTTACCGCCGCACTACCCCTATTTGACTATTTCACTTAAACATAACTTTGACTATTTTGACATAACTTTGACTATTTCACTTAAACATAACTTTTGATATGTAGCTGCCCATGGTGAGACTAACAATTCCTTCTATACTTGTTATTATCTATTCAATCTCCTTCCCCCAGTTCTGAGCTGCTGCTTTCTGCTGAAAACACAAAAATCTGTGTGTGAGCCTTTCTCTCTGTCTCCCCCCCCCCCTTCTGAGACAGCTGATGTAAACAAGTCACTGGCAGGATGTATCTGCAACATTGTAGCTTCTTTGTAATGTTGGGAGGGTTATTCTGAGGTCAAGTTGCTGATGAACTCACTTTGATTAAAGGGATTGTCCAGCGAAAATCTTTTTCTTTCAAATCAACTGGTATCAGAAAGTTATATAGATTTGTAATTTACTTATGGTAAAAAATGTCAAGTCTTCCCATACTTATCAAGTCTGACACAGTGCTCTCTGCTGACAACTCTGGTCAAGACAGGAACACTGTCTCGGCTTTCTATGAATCCCCGTAGAAAACCTCTCCTACTCTGGACAGTTCCTGTCTCGGCCAGAGATATCAGCAGAGAGCACTGTGTCAGACTGAAAATAAAACAACATTTTCTGCATGACATACAGCAGCTAACAAGTATGGGAAGACTTGAGATTTTTTTTTAATAGAAGTAAATTACAAATCTGTATAACTTTCTGACACCAGTTGATTTGATTTGAAAGAAAAAGATTTTCCCTGGACAGCCCCTTTAATCCTCCCAGCATTACAAAGAAGCTACAATGTTGCAGATAAAGCCTGCCAGGGACTTGTTTACATCAGCTGTCTCAGAAGGGAGGAGGGGGAGACAGAGACAAAAGCTCACACACAGATTTTTGAGTCTTCAGCAGAAAGCAGCAGCTGAGAACTGGGGAAAGGAGGCTGAATAGATAATAACAAGAATGGAATGAATTGTTAGTCTCACATGTCATGATGCTTGCCTTTTTTTTTTTTTTTCAAACAGCCAAAAGTTTGTAAACTGAGAATAATCTTTACACAAAGAAATAGTCTTCAGCGGCACTCACCATAAATATCACAGGAAAAAAGAGGACGCTTCCTCCCGGCCTACAAATGTTTCACGCCTTTCCAGTGCTTTCGCAAGGCATCATTAGGAAAGCACCGTATATGCGTGAAACGTTCGTAGGCCGGGAGGGAGCGTCCTCTTTTTTTTCCTGTTAAGCGTGTTTATACTTAATAAAAGTGATATTTATGGTGAGTGCCGCTGAAGACTATTTCTTTGTGTATGGATTATATCGAACTGCTGACAGCAGAGCACCACCTACACCTATAAGAGAGGTAAGTGCCATTTGAATATGTGTATATATATATATATATATATATATATATATATATATATATATACTGGGACCTGTAGTACCGTTGACTCTCTGGATCTGTGAATAATCTTCACTGCAGCTGCCAACACTCTAGTTGTCATGATTCTCTGTTGTTTTCCACAGCTAGAGTCACTGCACCCAAAATACCTGCTGTCAATCACCTATTGTGTTGAACTCTCTTCAGTGTTTCCTGTACAGCAGGTTTACACGGCCATTAACCTTTCGGGAGGCCCGTCGTGCTCTTACACTAATTCTATTGTGTCATCTATTAAGTGTGACAGCCCAATGTATCTGTCTGTCACTGCCCCACCCACTAGGAGCAATTCATGGATGATTAAAGGGTAAAGTCACTGTTCCCTAACTACTCCTTAGTATCAGCAGTTCTTTATCTGTGGATCCTCCAGAACTGACTGAAGAGGTAGAACAAACAAATTAGTCACATCTTGTCATGGAGCTCATATAGTATAGGGGTTAATAAAACCTACAGGGATATATAAACACAATAGATAAAAGGGGTAGTCTCAATAATAGTATATGGCAGGGGTCCTCAACTGGCGTACCGCGGAGGCCAGCTGTCCGAACCCCTGCTGCAGCTCACCTCTGCATAGTAACTATGAGCACTCATAACGAGCGCTCATAGTTACCATGCAGGGGCAGCAGTGACAGAGAGGGAGCCATCGGCTCCCTCCCTGTCAGTCATTCTTGTGGCCGCAGCAGTCACAAGAGGCCACTCTGTCCTGTCTCTGGTTTCGGTGCTCGAGTTACGTCACTGGAGTGCCGACGCCAGGACAAGGAGAAAGCGGCCTATTGTGACCGCTGCAGTGCGGAAGAGAAGAGGAGATGCCCGGACACAGGTGAGTATAGGTGTTTTTTTTTTTATGTTATATACTATATGGGAGGAGGAGCACAGGAGGGCTATATACTACTGGGGGAGCACAGGGGGACTATATACTTCTGGGGAAGCGTACAGGGGGGCTATATACTACTGGGAAGCACAAAGCGGGGATCTATATACTACTGAGGAGGTACACAGTGGGGAAGGGCTATATACTACTGGAGAGCACAAAGCGGGGTCTATATACTACAGGGGGAGCTTCCCAGGATTGGATCCAGCTTTTCGTGGCATCCTGGGAGGAGTGGCAGGGAGCGAAGCATCACTGAAAGGCGGCGGAGCGCAGGGGTGGATTAACTTTAGCATAGGCCCCGGGCTGTTCACCAGGCCTGGGTACCCCCACTGTAACTATGGCAGCACTAGACTGGTGTTCATAGAACAGGATAGGTAATGTCATGATGCCCTGATTTGTGCAAAATCGAAGTAAAAAAGCAGCGATTGTTTGCAAATCATGGCGGAAGTGTAGCCAGGAGACAGTTCACTACAGAAAGTATAAGTCTGTTTGGGTGGCCATGGGCCCCTCAGGAGCTCTGGGCCCCGGGCTACCGCCCGAAACGGACCTATTATAATCTGCTACTGGCGGAGCGCTTATCAAATGAAGCTCTTTGCTTCATTGAGATCAGTGATTCGCTCATCTCTGCTTTCAAGCATTGAACGTCCTTCGGTAACAGAGTAGATGCAGATGCCATGGCAGATTATTATTACAATGAGCATTGTGGTATGTCATGGAGGGATTCAGAAAATGTTTCTCCAAGGACCCTGCAGAGACGTAGTTCCCTCTTCACAATGGTGCAGGTGAACAGATCAAGGTACCGGCCACCACAAGCTCCACAGGCAGACCACAAAGCGGTAGGCATACGGTCAAGCACGGCGATCCGGGGGGTATTATATAAAAAGTATTTATTGTGGTAACACGTTTCTGTCCTCAATTACTAGAGGGCTTTTCAAGGGATTCAAGGAGAGCCTCTGAATTTCCTTTGTATGGGAATGTTCACACAGAGCAAAAGAAGTGGAAGATCCGCGGCAATCTTCCACAAGATGGCCTGGCTGTTGTCTATGGGAGGGCTTGTGCGCCTCTGCTCCCGACATGTCAATTCTTTGAGCGGAGAGTGACGGAAGCGGAGGCGCACAAGCCCTCCCATAGAGACCCTGTGTGACACTAAGGCAGGTGAGATTCCACCGCTTTTGCTCCGTGTGAACATACCCATAGGCTGTAAGCCTTTACTAATAGTTGGCAATGAATTGACACAGTTGTACCTAGATTTCTTGAATTTCAATGTTTTCTGTAAATCCATAATGTGTATTTGGTTTTGTATGTACTGTACATATTTTGTTGTTTGCCTATTACAGCATGGCGTACAGCTATATTATTACGCCATCTTTAGCTCCTCTGGGGAGTCTGGAGTAATATATAGATGGCTGCTGTCCCCAGACAACAGCCAGGCCATCTTGTGGAAATAACCTTTTATAATGAGGCTGTGACTGATCCTCCTGAGCCCGGTAATTATCTTACAACTGTATTTGTGACTTGCTTTTCTTAAGATGGAAAAAAAAAATCTACCTTTATAGCAACAGTTGGGCCATTGACTCTTTTTATAGTGATGCCCATTCGGGATTAGAGTACTGTGACAGCCATAACTGGATGATTGTCTCAATGTACAAGGTTAGGTAAACGTATTGATTGATCTGCATAGAGACAGATGAATTATAATGTGAAGAGAGAAGTCTGTAATAGAACCTTGCTTATATCAATCGCTACATTACATAAGACTATACCCTATGCTCATGCCGTATGGGTTAAAAGGGGTACTCCGGCAAATATCTTTTTCTTTCAAATCAAGTGGTGTCAAAAAGTTATATAGAATTGTAATATACTTCTATTTAAAAAAATCTCAAGTATTCCAATACTTATTAGCTGCTGTATGTTCTGCAGGAAGTGGTGTATTCTTTCCACTCTGACACAGTGCTCTCTGCTGCCACCTCTGTCCATGTCAGGAACTGTTCAGAGCAGTAGGAAATCCACATAGAAAACCTATCCTGCTCTGGACAGTTCCTGACATGGACAGAGGTGGCAGAAGAGGGCACTGTGTCAGACTGGAAAGAATACATCGTTTTCTGCAGGACATACAGCAGCTGATAAGTACTGGAAGATTTGAGATTTTTAAATAGAAGTAAATTACAAATCTATATATTTTTTTCTGAAACCAGTTGATTTGAAAGAAAAAGATTTTCGCTGCAGTACCCCTTTAAGTGTAACAAAAGTTTAAAAGAATTGGCCGTTTACCAAAACCACACCCAAAACGATTTTGTCCAAACCCATTGGTGCTTTTATGGTTGGTATGACAGTAATGGGCTGGTAATATTAGTCATGAAAAAAAATTATTTAATCTATGCACAAATCAAATACAATCTTCTAAAATCAAGGGATCCCTATTAAATTCAATGTGCTCCATCTAACATGTCATTGAGCATTTATATTGAATTTCCCCTGCAAAATCAGATAGAGGTCACAACTGCTGGGCCCTCTGCAACTTTTTATATTTAGTTCTTGTCCTTGACAGGGGCCTCATGTGACACGGCACACAGCAGAGACAGCACCTCTCTTGTCTCCAGTTTGGGTGGGGTTTGCCACTTAGTTCTGTAAGGGATGGAAATTGAAGTGAATGGAGCTTAATTGCAAACCACATCTGACTTGGAGACAAGAGTCGTGGTGTCTCTGGAAGCAAGTGGCCATGTTTTTGTAGCGCTGGATAACCCCTTTAAGCTCCATTCACTTCAATGGAACAAAACCCCCACCCAAACTAGAGACAAGAGTCATGCTGTCTCTGGAATGTGTCCGTGTTTAACAAAAGCTGGATAACCCTTTTAATGGCAATATTACAGTAAATGTAGAAATCTTTAATATTATTAATATTATATTTTCAAATTATATAAGCGCAATTTCTTTCAGAAGACCACCCAATATCGGATGGAACAGTAATATTTTACGGAAGCTGCCTTCTCAAAGGAAATGCCCACTATGTATAACGTATGGTGAACTGAAATCCATCATACGGGATCTGGTCTGAATAAGGAGGCGGTATTCTGAAGTTTCACTCTACCATACAAAAAAGACATAGGGGGAGATTTATTAAACATGGTGTAAAGTGAAACTGGCTCAGTCGCCCCTAGCAACCAATCAGATTCCACCTTTCATTCCTCACAGTCTCTTTGGAAAATGAAAGGTGGAATCTGATTGGTTGCTAGGGGCAACTGAGCCAGTTTCACTTTACACCATATTTGATAAATCTCCCCCACCCTCTTGGGTCAAGACACTTGTAAAACAACAATTTCATCTTGTCCTCCTCCAGTGATATGCGACCATAATGGAGCCATTGAGATTTTTGGTACACCATTGGTAAATGTGTTGCGCCACCACAACTTATACTTTTACGTCCTCCAAAAACCACTTTTGGATACTAGGGATAACTTGGTAATACGGAGCCTGCTGAAGGACCCGACAGGCTGTGCAGTAGTGGTGGTCCATTCCAGGGTCTCTTCTCACTTGGTAGTAGGATCTCCAGTAAAAATACCTTTTGTATCTCTCTTCGTCTTTATCTAGCTCAAGAAGGTAGGAAGCTAGTTCCTTTGGGCTTGAGAAATCATCTACATGAATGAAGGCTTCTCCAGGGAGGAAACGCTCATAGTTTTTCCGAGTTGTCCCCAACACCACAGGAACGGCCCATTGATCAAAAGCATGTGACCACAATTTTTCAGTAATATAGTCCTTATAATTAGAATTCTCAAATGCCAAGTAAAATTTATATTTGGAGATGGTTTTATAGAAGTCATCCCAAGCCAGTTTCATGTGTTTTTTCCCATAGACGTCAATTGGAAGATATTTCTTAAGTTCCTCGTAATATGTATTACGTCTGGCCCCTGGATACCACTGACTAATCGCCCAAGCAGCAAGTTTAGTCTTGGCAGGGATCGAGAAACTTTGAGGTTCCTTCAAAGCTATAGCTCGACCATAAGGTATATAGATATCAGAGTCTTGGCGAAATGTCATAGTCATATTAAATAAGTTATCCAAGAAGTGAAGATTTCTAATAATCCGTGGCGGTTCCATATTGAACCATACCCATCGTTGATCATGAGGTCGCGTTTCTTGTGGTAAAGACCTCCTGTCGTACATAATGTCTACGTGGTGCATAACAACAGCATCAGCGATGCCGTACAAGCTCCTGTTGGTTGTCAGTTTGCATCCCGAGATGCCGTATACACTCTCGCAAGTGTCTAAAGGGAAGGGTTCTGTAAAAGGAAATCCCCACACAAGAAGAAGAAGTTCCTTCTCTGTCTTGATGAAAGCGTTCACAGGCCGATCTGTGTTTTTGGGAATGATCTCATTTGGTTTACACTCCATAGAGGAGCTCCTGCGCCCCCAGTTCCGGAAAAATAAGATAACAAAGAGGAAAACGGGGACAATGATGATGAGAGTTCGATGGTGAAATATTTTTGTTTTATTTAACCTGAAAAATTAACAAAAAAAAACAATATAAACACATTGTACATCTTGACAGCCATAAACTTTTTCAAAAACATTCAATAACTGGAAACCTGCAAAATGTAAACCTGCCTGGGATAGGATAAACATATATCAATCCTAACATACCGTATTTTATGGCGTATTAGACGACTTTTTAACCCAAAAAAATCTTCCTAGAAGTCGGGGGTCGTCTTATACGCCAGGTATGGTCGCCCCATACGGTGGGGGAGCTAAAAAATGGCTGCATCCCCACCGTATGGGGAGACCACTATAAAAAAACAAACAGTTTACTCACCTGTGACCCGTTCCGGCAGCCCGCACTTCTGTCCCGTTCTTGGCTCAGGCAGTGTGCCGTACACTACCTGCGCCAGAGATCCCCGAAGCTCTCCCAAGCAGCCAAGCGTCTCATCGTAGAAGCTCGGAGACGCCAAAAGTTCCCAAAGCCTCTGTCACTCTCCGATGAGATGCTCGGCTGCTCGGGAGAGCTTCGGGGATCTCCGGCACAGACAGTGTACGTCACACTGCCTGCACCAGGAACGGGACAGAAGACGCACGGCTGCCAGAACGGGTCACAGGCGAGTTAACTGTATGTTTTTTTTTTATTTAGCTGCAGTTAACCCCTGCCTGACCGTAGCAGGGCTGCGGTCTGGCAGGGGTTGACATTTTTAGGCATACAAGGCGAACCCCTGACAATCTTCTTAAAAGTCAGAGGTCGTCTTATACTCTAATAATATAAGGGCAGACAACATGAATCAAGTCTTTTTCCTTAGCCTTAGTTTAGAGAGGCAGACGCCATAGTACTATGGCGTCTGCCGCCTCGTGATTTGTATCCACAAGTTTTATCTATGATGAAATAATAAATCGCACGAAACCGGTAAGTGCCCTCAGCTTTATTTTCTACATATTACCCACATATCGAGTTTTGTACTAGAAGTGCACCCCGGTGCCAATCACTTGCTAGTTCCGATTGAGTCCTGGGTCCGATCTGTCCATCTATGCACAGAAGCAGTGCCGGTGAAAATCTCAAAACTGAGTTAGTTTAGGGGGGGGGGGTGCCTTTTTTTTTTTTTTTGGCTAATTGAGTGTCTTATTTTATAAGAATGTTCACAGTTTCTGTGTTTTCAACCCATTCCTGGTTTGGTTAAAAAAAGACTGACCAAAAGACCGACAGAAATACTATGTAAGAATGTGGCCTTAATCAATCTCTAAGGATTAATGTGATATTGTTACCACGCCATGTAAATTTCTGCTCATTTTGGGCTAAATAGTCAAGAAGGATGTCCTACATATCTCTTTATACACAGATAGCTGTCAGTCTCTAAGTAGGACCGCCCACTTGACTACTTAGCCTAGAATAAGCAAAAAGGTACATGAATAAACGACAAGTTATTCTGGAACTTTTCCCATAAAACTATATATCAGTCTGCTCAGCTTTTCTGGCTCAATAACATGATGGTGATGGATTTTACTGTATTTTTAAGTGCAAGGTGCCCTTAAAACTATGATTTTTCTCCAAACAAGCCTTTAGAAAGTAAGTCATTGAGGTTCCTATAGCCACGCACTGGCTAGTCGGATTTAAAGTGTCTCTATCATTCAAAAAGTTTTGATCGTTTGGGGTCTCAGTGATCAGACCTTCACCAATCATTACATGTTTAGGGACACCTTAAAAATACAAGGCAAACAGACATCTTAGATAATCTACAAGAGGGAACAGTAATTTTTACCCAAAGTTGCAAACAATAGAATTTCTAAATGTTTAAATTTAATAAAAAAAATTTTTTTGAAACACATCTGTGTTCATCAAACATAACTTCTCATATTTTGCTGCCTATGGTGAGACTAACAATATCTTCCATACTTTTTATTATCTATTTCGTCTCTACCTCCCTTGCGACAAAAAGTCCCTATCTGTAACTTTGTAATGCCAGGAGGGATAATCACATTGAGATTAACCCTTACAGCATTACAAACAAGCTACAAGGTTGTAGATAAAGCCTGCTGGAGACTTGTTTGCATCAGCCATCTCGAAAATGGAGGGGGGGGAGGGAAAAGCTCACACACAGTTTTTGTGTCTTCATAAGAAAGCAGCAGCTCAGAACTGGGGGAAGGAGGCTGAATAAATAATAACAAGTATGGAATTAATTATTAGTCTCACCATGGGCAGCAACATATGAAAAGTTATATACCCCTTTAAATACATAAAATGTTGGTACTTACATCTTAAAGAAAATCCTTTTAAGGACGTAAAGGCATGGAGTGAGAATGGTCTAGTCCAGCGTCTGCACAGTCTCTTCTTCCAAACCTGCTCATCCCAAGCGCTCTTCGACACTGTTTTATGACTAAAACCGTCTTTGCAAGTTCCCAGTGTTAAGTACTGCATTATTGGAGGACGAGATTAAGACTTCAGTCATCAAAGGTTTGTGAATGACACAGCAGCATTCATCTTCAATCTTATAAACATTCACAAAGACCCCACCTTCCCACCCAGGCTTCACGCCATGTAATGATTTCTATTTCCTGGCCGGTAAATTATCCTGGGGTGATTCAGGTCATGTTGTGCACAATGCGTAGTGGAGGTGGTTTATGTTCAGCCATTAGAGATTCCTACTGACTGCAACAAAGCAAGACACCATTAAAGAGATGGAGTTACTGCCAGACACCTCTAATGTACAGTTGTCAACTTTCCTGATTTTTCTGAGTATTTTTTTTCTTGAATATTAAGAAGGTCCTGGCAAGACTGTCCTGGGCAAGTCCCAGTAATCCCCACCATCTCCACTGGGTCCTGCCTTCTGTGCCTGAACAGCTAGGGGACTGCCAGCACGGTTTAACACTATTTTGCACAAAGCCCCTAATTGTTTGGACTGCACAATGCCCATGTATATAAATATATATATATAAAAAAAAAATATATATATATATATATATATATTAGAGAGCCTAAGATATACTGCTACCACGCCCCCCTTCTCTTTAAGAGGGTACTTCACTCAACCAAAACTTTTAATATGTTGCTGCCCATGGTGAGACTAACAATTCATTCCATACTTGCTATTATCTGTTTAGTCTCCTTTCCCCAGTTCTGAGCTGCCACTTTGTGCTGAAAACACAAATATTTCTCTGTGAGCCTCTCTCTCTCTGTCTCCCCCTCCTCCCCCTCCCTTTTGAGACAGATGTTGTAAACAAGTCACTGGCAGGCTTTATCTACAACATTGTAGCTTCTTTGTAATGCTTGGGGGTGGGGGTGGGGGGTTAATTAGTGAGTTCATTAGTAACGTAACCCTAGAATAACCCTTCCAACATTACATAGAAGCTACAGTGTTGCAGATAAAGCCTGCCAGGGACTTGTTTACACCAGCCGTCTCAGAAGGTGGGGGGGAGGGA
The DNA here is from genome assembly GCF_027789765.1 of Dendropsophus ebraccatus. Classification (NCBI taxonomy): domain Eukaryota; kingdom Metazoa; phylum Chordata; class Amphibia; order Anura; family Hylidae; genus Dendropsophus; species Dendropsophus ebraccatus. Next base: position 80,330,030 of record NC_091463.1, read on the forward strand.
AAGACAGAGAGAGAGGCTCACACACAGATTTTTGTGTTTTCAGCAAAAAGCAGCAGTTCAGAACTGGGAGAAGGAGACTGACTAGATAATAACAAGTATGGAAGGAATTGTTAGGCCATGTTCACATCTCGTTTTTGGGCGCACGTCGGGCTACACGCCAGGAATCAGTGAAAAAAGGATGCTGACGTGCAGCCCAGCGTGCGGCCGACGGCCACACTGACTTAATGAGCAGGACGGAGTCATTATGTGACTACGTTCTGCTCATTTGCAGGACGTACACTGCTTTTTTAAGTTTAAATTTCCCACAAATCGGGACAACAAGTGGAATGCAATCCACATCAATACACTTGTGCAAACAAGCAAGAGAAAATGCCAGATCATACATAGGTACAAACATATCCATCCAGTGAAATAGTTGAGCATAGAAGAAGACATGTCTAGGAGATGTATACATAGCTCCCCTGGTAGGTACTACCTTAGTTAACCAGATCTCTCGTCCCAATGGAACGCATGTATTGACTTGGTGTGTAATTGGTCAGTGGTGATTCACACCATTCCCCCCACACTTTCTGGAATTTACCTTTACACCCCCTATTCTTATATGTCACATATTCATATGGTAACACAGCATTCGTAAGTGCCAGCCATTTCCTTACTGTGGGTGGCCTTGAATCCATCCACCTGATGGCGACAGTTTTACGGGCCATAAATAAGGTTTCTTTTAGAAATATTCTCCTGTGGTGGGACCATTGTTCTTTATCCAATAAGCCAAATAAGCAAACCTTTGGGTCTAGGGGTACCTGCTTATCTAATACCTTTGACAGTATGTCTACTACCCCTTCCCAGAAAGATCGGATTATCCTGCATGCCCACATCATATGCCAGAAGTCTGAATTTATTACACAACACCTATGGCACTCTGTAGTCGGGTATCGCCCCATCTTATATAACCGTGCTGGTGTCAAATAGCTGGTGCGTAATATACAGCTGGGTTATTTTATTGTTGGCGGCGGGCAACACATACATACGTGACAATAGCATGTCCAACCATTCATCATCAGTTATATCTGGAACCACGGCCATCCACTTACTTCGCACTGGCATGGTTTCCATCTCAATTTTGGATCTTATCAGGTACGAATATATGGCCGATATGAGCCCCCGTGGGCCCTGTGATTTAATAATACCTATCAGTGGGAACTTGGAGAACGGTCTACCAGGTTGTGGGAATTGACTGGTAAAGGCATGCTTGAGCTGCATGTATCTGTATGACGCTTCTCTCGGGATGTCATGTTTAGTCTGGAGTTGGGTCTCTGTAAGGTGGATTGCTTCAATTTGGATCTATTCGATCCTCACACAAAGGGGTGGAACAGCGAATGCAGGCATTTAAAAAAATATAAGGGGATTGGTGTCGCTGCTTGTTCTATGATATACAAACATTTGGGCAGTATGATCATTTTTATGAGGTTTATGCGGCCAGTAACTGCCAAGGGCAACGTCCCCCAATTACTGAACTTAGTTTTAACATATTCTAGTAAAGGGAAAACGTTAGATTGTAGATCATTACGTACACTGCTTTTGTGCAGGACTCAAAAGCATGGTCGACCACGCTTTTGAGTCCTGTACCAAAGCAGTGTACGTCCGGCAAATGAGCAGAACGTAGTCACATAATGACTCCGTCCTGCTAATTTAAGTCCATGTGGCCGTCGGTCGCACGCTGGGCTGCAGGTCAGCATTCTTTTTCTACTGATTCCTGACGTGTAGCCCAACGTGCGGCCAAAAGCGAGATGTGAACATACCCTAAGTCTCGCCATGGGCAGCAACATATCAATAGCTATGTTTGAGTGAAATACCGCTTTAATATATACCATTATCCCCTATCTTAGAGAGTTGTCATGAAAGCAATATTTATATACAACAGGTTGGTCCATAGGTGCAGTACATACGAGAGGTTGGTCCATCGGTGCAGTATATATGAGGACAGTGCGATGAGGGCAGTATATATGAGAGAGGGCACATGGAAATAGTATATATTAGAGAGGAATCCATGGAAGCAGTATATATGAGAAGGGAGGGGTCATGGGTAAAGTATATATGTGAGAGGGTCCATGGGAGAAGTACATATGACTAGCGCCAGGCCCTGGCATTGGAGAGCACAGAGGCCCACTTGGATCATGTAAACATATTTAATGGGTTTTGTGTGTTTTTACACTGTTTTAAAAGGGGTGTTTCTGGCAAAATAGACTGATGAACTATCCACAGGATAGGTCACCAGTTACCGATCCGCTCCTGCTAAGCTGAGGTTACAGGTCGCTACTAGAGATGAGCAGGACTTGAGCATGCTAGAGAGCAATTGCTCGACATTTGAACACTGGTGGCTAAAGGAGTTGGATGCAGCCCTACAGAGTCCTACCCTGCTGTAGCCATGTTTTCCAGGACTGTCTGTACATCTGTTCCAACTTCCATTATGGGGGCACTCTGACTAGTCATGTCTGTTCATCTATTCCATTTTTCATTATGGGGACACACTGACTAGTCACTGTCTGTACATCTATCCCAATGTTCATTATGGGGGCACTCTGACTAGTCACTGTCTGTACATCTATCCCAATGTCCATTATGGGGGCACTCTGACTAGTCACTGTCTGTACATCTATCCCAAATGTCCATTATGGGGGCACTCTGACTAGTCACTGTCTGTACATCTATCCCAATGTTCATTATGGGGGCACTCTGACTAGTCACTGTCTGTACATCTATCCCAAATGTCCATTATGGGGGCACTCTGACTAGTCACTGTCTGTACATCTATCCCAAATGTCCATTATGGGGGCACTCTGACTAGTCACTGTCTGTACAGCTATTCCAACATCTATTATGGAGGTACTCTGACTACTCACTGTATTTATATGTATTGTAGCAGAATTTATAGGGGCGCTGTGACTAGTCACTGTCTGTACATCTATTCCATCTTCCATCATGGGGCACTCCGACTAGTCGCTGCCTTTCTATGTATTATAGCTGAATTAATGACTAGTCCCTGTCTTTGTGTGTATTCCAGCTTCCATTATGGGGGTACTCTGACTACTTACTGTCTATATGTGTATTGCACTCTGACTAGTATCCGTTTTTACATTTATTCTAGCCACCATTATGGGGACATTTTAACTTTTTTTTTCCCTCAAAGCAGCCAGATGTGGGTATAAATACAGCTAGAAAAACTATTTGTAACTTGGAGTAGTAGTTACACTGTGTGGAATGATCTAGTATAAACGCCGAGCATGTGATATAGGGTTCTCATTGTTTACTACAATTACCAGCATGCAATGCGCACAGATTGGTCACCTGATCCGGAAGTTTGAGTTGAGCGCCTAGCAACGGAAGGCCGCGGCGGCGGTTGCCGTAGCAACCAGAGACGCAGAAGCAGAGAAGACGTTTAAATAGGCAGCTGCTCGGGATAACGTGCAGGGGGTCCCCGTGTCCGGGTCGTTGTGAAGATGTCGGACATCCCGGCTGAAGTCTCACCGGATCCCCGGGAGCTGCAGATTAAATACGCCAAAGCCTATTTATTACAAGCGGGTCCATCCGGAGTCAGCCTGTAAGTGGGGAGAAGGTCTGCAGCCAGGGTTCTCCAACCTGTAGCTCCCCAGCTAGTGTCAAACTACAACTCCCATCATGCCCTGACAGCCGAAGGCTGTCAGGGCATGATGGGAGTTGTAGTTTGACTCTAGAAAAAGAGGACTTGCCCATAGCAACCAAGCAAGTTACTGCATAGCAACCAACCAGCTGGATCCTGACTGGTTGCTATTGACAGCAGCTCCTGTTTTACTTTGCAACCGATTCCATCTTCTCCATTGCTTAAAGGGGGTTTTCCAGGATTTGATTTCTTCCATAAACAGCGCCCCTCTTGTCATCAGGTTGTGTGTGTTATTACAATTCACTGAACTGCAATACCACACACAACCTGAGGAGAGGTGTGGCGCTGTTTTTGAAAAAAAAAAAAAGAAGCTATGTTTTTCTAAATATGGAAAAGCGGTGTGACAACCGACGAGGGCTTAAAGGTGGTCAGCCACTAAAGGACTGAATGGTAGATCTGCCTTGTTGTGTGACTGTATATCTCCTGCTCCCCCAATAACTAGGAAGATCAGTCATTCAGGATCTAGGAAAGCTGGGTGAGGGTTTTAAAGGGCATCTCATATAGATGATGTTACCATAGCAACATGTTAATTCCTATCACATTTATTCCACAGATATGAACACCTCTCGGCCCTCCTGTCCCGGATCCTGTCAGAGCGCCCCCCTAATGCCCTGGAGACCCTGGAGCAGATGAGCGCCGAGCTGCACTGGTCTAGACTGCAGAAGGGACATGACTCGCTGCGTCCGCTGACAGAAGACCCGCCAACTTTTATCAAGGCCGAATCCCACCGTGCGCTGTTCTCTCGCGGTAACGGGGAAGCTGATGAGAGCGAAGGAGATGGGGAAATGGTGAGGACTCAAGGTGCCAAGGGTTAAAGAGTCACTGTTGTATTTTTATTTATTTTTTGCAGAAATCAATAGTCCAGGTGATTTAAATAAACGTTGTAATTGGGTTTATTAGGCAAATATGCCATTATCTGCATTCAAAAAGACTTTCCCCAGGTCCCCCCCCCCCCCCTCCTCTTTCTCATCCACTGCTCATTATCAGGAAATCTCGACTCTTTTACATCAGTCGAGCCCTGTCTGTTCTATGGAGAGGGGAGGGGGGGAGGAGGGAGATTAGTCGGCAGCAGAGAACAAAGGATTACACAGTGGGAGCTGTGTGAAAGACGGTATTCAGAGGTCAGAGAGGTCAGTGCTGAGGAGATAGCCCGGTGATGTAGCTGTAAATTAACTCTTTGTTGTCCTGTTTTGGTGCCTCATCTCCCTCCACCCCTCCCCTCCCCATAAAGAACCATGAAGACAGGGGGGAGAGCTTCAAACTGCTTTTTCATGATAAAAATGCATTTTTCAGCTAATAAACCCAATGACAAAGTTTCTTAAAATTACCTGTACCATTGATTTCTGCAAAAAATGTTTTAAACAACATGAAATAAGCGTCCTCCTATTTCATGTAGCAGAGCCAAGTTAGTGATTTGGTCCAATTTAAACATCAAATTCAATAGTATATATGCATTTGCCTAATAAAATATTTAAAGGGACCCTATTACTAGTTTTTTGGACACTCAAAACCTTTTCCCACAATGGTGCAACTTAACTCTTATTTATCACTGGACATGCTGGCGGTTTAGTGTCCCAAAACAAACACTGACTGACATGTTGTTCCTCACTGGTTCTTCATTGGTGGGCCCCCAGGATCATTTCCTCTGGTGGGCCCCAGATACCCCAATCCGATACTGGCTACAGCGGTGTCTGGCCTCAGCCGGGGATCAGGGTCACTTCTGTTTTTTTACCCATGCAATCCCAGGTTCTGTCCCAGACAACCACTTTAAGGACCCACTATCTAGCTATGATTATGGTAAGAACTAAAGGGTCTTCATTTGTAGTCTAGCCCCTTGAAAGAAAGTTTTCAGCTGTGACCACCATTTTATATATCGCTAACACATACCTGAACATGTGTTTGTAGGTAAGGAGCCTCCCTATATACTTATATAAAGTATATGGGATGGGATTATAACACTTGGTTGACAGGAGTATTCTGTATTCAGTTTGAAGATTTCTAATTTGTACCTCTGTATTCTCATTTCCAGACAGACTCTCCTCTTCCTAACCTGTATGATCTAGCCCATCTTCTCCAACAAGGGGGGCTGAACATAGGGCGAGATGAGACAGTACAGATCGCCCTTGCTATGAAACGACTCACTGACACCCACCCACTCCAGTACTGTCGCTTCTGGGGCAAAATCTTTGGTACAGGGGGTAGTTATTTGGTGGCAGAGGCACAGTTTCGTGAAGGTGAGGATGAAGAGGCAGAGGAGGAGGCAGAAGAAGAAGAGAAAGAGACAGCTGAGGAACAGGAAGATGAAGAGGAAAAGGAAGAAGAAGACTTGCCCCCTAAATCTACCTACCGCCCTCCCCCTGTGGTGCAGCGAGAGGATAATGGTGCAGGAACCAATAAATACGTGTACTTTGTATGTACTGAGGCCGGGGCAGAATGGGTCCGACTTCCACCAGTAACACCTGCGCAGATCACAGCCGCTCGAAAGGTATCTGAGTGTATGTATCATCGTGTCTCGTGGTTTATAGCCATCTTCCTATCTGTATCTTATTCGTCACTCTTTGGCTATAGGTCAGGCGTCTCTTCACTGGGAATCTGGATGCCCCAGTCATCACCTACCCTCCCTTTCCGGGAACAGAAGCCAATCTTCTACGTGCACAGATTGCCCGGATCTCTGCAGGAACCCATGTCAGTCCCCTGGGCTACTACCAGTTTGGAGAAGAGGAGGGTGAAGAAGAAGAGGAAGGAGCAACAAGGGAGACCTATGAGGAGAACCCAGAATTTGAGGGTGTTCCAGTCACAGACCTGGTGGAGAGCTTGTCTAATTGGGTTCATCATGTCCAACATATTCTGCCACAGGTGGGAAGACTGTCAGCCATCGTAATGTATGTAGCATAGGGTCTACCTTTATGTCGTCTTTATATTTATTGCTCTTCTCTCAGGGTCGTTGTGTTTGGTTGAATACAGCTGTAAAATCTGAGGAGGAAGGGGAAGAAGAGGAAGGAGAGGAGGAAGAGAAGGAAGATGAAGAGGAACCAGAACCTGAAGTGGGGCCACCGCTGCTCACCCCACTCTCAGAAGATGCAGGTACCAGCAGGGACACCCATTGTATAGATGTCATACTAAAAAATCTTCTCCGCTAATATTACTATAAAACCTGATAAAACGACCTGATAATAATAAAAAATATATATAATGTGTAATGGCATGGCTATTGATACTAGCCTTAAATATACATATAAGGTACGACTTATGTACCCTAAGACTATGCCATGACTAGAAGAGAGCCTGGATCCTCATATTATTGATATCAGAGATGAAAATTACTAATCTCCTTGATATCCGCTACAGCGTGATATTCTTCTCAATAGGGAGTGAATCCTAGACTATTCCCGGCCCATGTACAATGGAGTGACATCTTTCCACGATCTTCTAAGTCCTCTGTCATGCGCACACAGGGGGGGTTTTCACTCAATATCGTCTAAGTTCTATGTCATGCGCAAAGGAGACGTATCCTCTAGCTATCTTCTAAGTTCAATGTCATGCGCAATGGAACTACATTTTCCTATTATCCTCTAAGTCCTATGTCATGCGCATTAGGAGTGCCTTCCTCCTGAGTCTTATAAGTTAACTGCCATGCGCTAAGGTAATACCTCCCCTTGGTCACCTGATTGGTCCATTAGCATATTCATTTATTCATTGGCCTGTTTTGAATAAGTGGGTGGTTTTGAATACTCCAACCCCTTTAAAAGATACCGCGAATCGCGGGCACGTCACTATAGTCTCGGTCCCCTTGATAAAGCCACGCTGTAGTGGTGAAACGTTGGGGTGGTGGTGGGTTTTGTAATAGGTTTTAATATGATGGAATAGCTTCTATACTATTAACATTGTAGATTAAGTAAGCGTTCATATAGGTCCCGGCACGGGCGGCCGCTGTGCCGAGCAGGACCGATAACGCCACGGTGTCTGATTATAACAACAATACTACTTGCTATTGATACTAGTTTGCAGCAACACTAGTCTGTACACTATAGCGAACACACATCCAAGTGTATGTTATATATGACAATCATTCAATATTACTGCTTTCTGGGATCTACGCATCTGCTAGCAATATTACTACCCTGTGCAGTACAGCGATATCCAAAGGGGTTAACCCCTAGATCGCTGTCTATAGCACTATACGGTCACTAATCTGGTGTTTACCTTCTGGGCAGTACATCGATATCTAAAGGGGATAATCCCTAGATCGCTATCCAGAGTACTATACAGTCATTTATCACCAGATTTCAGTACCGCACGGTTACCTATTATCATTCCTAGTGTTTACATATTTATTTAGCACATTATTTCTGCTAGCACTACATCGATGACCCCACTATTACAGTAAAGCTATCGCTACAGTAACGAGCAATTGCATACAATACCCGCAATTTGGTGTCTAAAGAGCCGGTGGTTAGGAACTAGGTTCCCACGATACCTAGACGGTTCATGTAATTAAGGACAGTGTGCAGCAATCAGTATAAGCAACTCTCTAATCACAACAATAAACAGTGAAGCTTTTCCATCTAGTTTTTAACTATCACTTTCGCACATTTATCTTAATAATATTATTAATAAAAGTTATGTTTTAATTCTAGAACTTCATAGTTTGTTGGAATTTTGGGTATGGTAATATCACTATAAAACACAGGGGATGACAACACATATTGAGATATAGATATATATTTTATTACTATTATTTTTTTATATGATCATTTAACCTCTCGGACAACCACCGATCCAGGAGCCACAGAGTTGGTTTAGCTCCTTTTCAATTTGTTCTTACACAGCAGTGTCCCAGCTACCCGGCTACTATGTCCAAAACTACAATTCCCATCATGCCCGGACAGCCAAAGCTTTTGATAAAAATTATTTTGCCTACTACATAAACTTCCTGTAATGGGCCAGGAGCTAGTGATGTCATTTGGTTGTGATGATGATGATGTTACTATTTATTTATTTAAATATCTCAATCTGTCTGATTTAAGATTTTTTTTACTAAGTTCTGATTACTTATAATCACTTTTATATTCCCAGAAATCAACAATACACCTCCATGGACAGCGTACCTCTCCTCCCAGCACATCCCTCAATATGCTCTTGCCGTTCTCCGCTCTAACCTGTGGCCTGGCGCCTACACCATTGCAAGCTCCAAGTACGTAGTTGATCACTTCTCTGTTCTAGATGTTTCAGTTCTGTTGTGGGATGACCAAGTTTAAATATCATTGGCCACCAAGCAGGCATTGCCTCATGTAACAGGAGGTACACAGCCAATGATATAGCCAAGTACAATGGTGCCTTGGATTACGAGCATAATTCGTTCTGGGATCGTGCTTGTAATCCAAATCACTCTTAAACCAAAGCAAATTTTCCTATAAGAAATCATAGAAATGTAGACAAATGGTTCCACACCCCAAAAATAATTATTTATTATTCTGAATAGCATGTAAAACAAATGAAACAAACATTCAGAAACAGCAGAATATGTGATATTATAAGTTACTGTACAGTAATGGAGAGGATGGGAAACATAAGGACCGACAGACTGCAGGGAGCATGAAGGAATGAGCAGGGCAGATGTGGGCACATACATGCAGCGCTCTCTGTCCGGGGAGAGAGGGGTTACAGCTATGGAGAGATTACCTCCACACTCCTGTCCCCTGATGTAAGCCCCAGCCTGAAGTGGATCTGCTATGATTTGTAAGGTGAGAGAGATTTCCTGGGTCAGAGTACAGTGCTGTAGACCCCGATATGCAGACCATGCCCCTCCACCGCTCCGCCTCCCACCCAGTACAGGGAGCTCTTAAACCAAAGCAATGAACTTAAACCAAGTCACAATTTTGAAAAACTGTGAGCTCTTAAACCAAAACGCTCTTAAACCAAGTTACTCTTAAACCAAGGTACCACTGTATATGGAAAATAATAGTTATATACCTCTCTTTGCTTCCCCGCTTACCACAGCTGACATATCTGGCTATCTAATACGGCCCTTAGAGGGAGCTTGTCCGCCAATGCATTTTTTTCAGTTGCATTTTTGAATTTCAGGAAATTTGAGAACATCTACTTTGGATGGGGCATAAAGTACAGTCCTGAAGGATACAGCCCCCCTGCACCACCCCCACCCCAACCAGAGTACCCGAGTGGGCCGGAGATCAGTGAAGGAGTAGACCCCACCGTAGAGGAGGAACAAGCTCTGAAGGCTGCACAGGAAGAGGCCGCAGCTGCTGCAGAAGAGGCGGAGGAGGAAGAAGAGGAGGAGGAAGAGGAGGATGATGATTGAGAAGTTAATCTAGTTGTATGTCTTTCACTTACCTGCATTAAATTTGTTATTTTCAAAGCTGGCTGTATCTTTATTCTATGATATGTTATGTAATGTCACAATTCTTCATATATTGGGAGTACATGCACTTATATTGTATCATACATCGCATGCTGATAATGAGCTACAGATTGTAGTATACTCCAGAGTGGCATTTATAATTCTTCTGGATATCACTGCCCTCATGAATAAATCATTCTCTTTAAAGGGTTTATCTAGGGTTAGAAAAACAGCCGCTTTCTTCCAGAAACAGCATCTCTTCTGTCCTCAGTTTAGGTGTGGGTTTTGCAGCTCCATTCCATTGAAGTGAATTGAGCTGAATTGTAATGCCACATACCACAGGATGGGTGACACTGGAAAGTAGGTGTCATTTTTCTAATCCTGGATAACCCCTTTAAGTTCCCTCCGTCTATTCAGGGCGCCTCCCTGCTCTCAGTAATGCATTAGAACGAGTTGAGTTTGTTCTGGTACTTTTAGCCTGTAAAGCTGATGATCTTATTTATAGGCAGTAGGTGGCGCTGTTGCATTATGTTGAAGGTATATCACATGGGCAGGTATTTTCATGTACAGAATACATGTCGCTGAAGTTCAGTTTTTTAGCAGATTACTCAGATTTGCTCCTTGGAAATTAAATTTACAATTGCTTCGAGCCAATGTAGAATTTGATTATAATTAATGCCGATTTATGACTTAAATTAGAGCAGATCTGTCAGGCAGTCATTCATGATAAAGAGGTTATCCAGGATTAGAAAAACAACCCCTTTCTTTCAAAAACAGTGCCACTCCTGTCCTCAGGTGTTGTGTTCTATTACAACTCAACTCCAGTTTAAGTGGAGTGCCGGGCTGTGCGCTGGGGGGGTTGTTTGGAATCCGTACTGTGATCCACAATTTTTTCAGTGCGGATAGCGGTGGGGGTCCTGGCACGGATCGTGTGAATGACTGCAGTCACTTGAATGGTTCCTAAAATTGGCTGTGGTCACAGATCCGCAACGGACAATTTCACGGGACGCGTGAATGCAGCCTTAGGCTATGTTCACGCAGCGTATTGGACTGGATTCCGTGACCCGGCCGGGTCATAGAACGGCCGGTCTCTAAAAAGATCATCCCGGCCAGTACAGCAGTACCGGACGGATGATCTTTCACGCCGCAAAGTTCTGATGCGGGCGCATCTGTGCACACCCGCCACCCATCAGAACTCCTCACAGCGGCCAGAGCCGCTCGCTCCACAGTGTGCACTGACATGGTTTTCTACAGTGAATAGCGGGCGCAGAAAATTGACATGTCAGTTCTTTGCGACGCCGCTAGGGATTCCGGCCGGAGCATATACTATGTGTATACGCTCCGGCTGGGATCCCATAGAAGATAAGGCAACGTGTAATTCCGTATAAAGTACTGCCGTTGTTGCAGATTTCAACAACGGCCATACTTTTACGAAAATATACGTTGTGGAACATAGCCTTACAGTTTACAGATGAGACTTGTGTTAGCTAGCTTAATGGTTTCTGGCTTACCATGAGCTTTTCACAGTTTTCACATTATTTTAGCCTCAGCCCAGTTGATTCTAATATGTCCAGTAAGATTTAGACTGGGCCATAGAAGAACTAACACTATGCCTTGGTGGTGCCATGCTGTCTAGTGAGGTAAGCATGACCCATCAATGGACAAACAATCTGGAAATTAGTAGATGTAGCTGAACTGATTTGTACATTTTGGGATTTTATTTGCTAAAAGCAAATCTCCCAGCCAGTAAATAAATCTGTCCGCGCCAGGGTGGATCCATTAGCTCATCCCTTCCTCCTGCCAGATGGAGGATCACTCTGTCATCAGCTTGACGTCTCTCTTATGTAGATGCAATAACTACTTGCCAATCCGTACTCATGTACAATGACGCCTATGTTTACAGTACATGATGAACTGTATGACTAGCTCACTGACACACCTACTGTTCACACGTGGAACTGCAGCAGACAGTTTTAAAGGGATTATTCTGGGATTTGAAAAAAACATAGAAATATTGCCGCTTTTCTCCTCAGTTGGTAAATAGTATAACATATAAGATGCATGTGACGTGAATAGATTAAAATTGCAATACCACACATAACCTGAGGGCAGGTGTGGTGCTGTTTTTTTGGGGGAGAAAAAAGCAGCTGTGTTTTTTTAAACCTGGATATCCCCTTTAATTTTTATCCTCCCCTTCATGTTTTATTAAAAAAAAAAAAAAAAAATCAGGAGAAAAAGGGAAACAAACAAGAGGACACCCGTCTGAATTCTAGTATTTTTCATCTTTATTCACCAGGTAAATTCACACGATATAAATACAAACGTCTTAAAGAAACACTCGTACATTTATCCTCACTTACTATACACACGCAAATGTTTGCTTCCTTCCAAATATATACAGTCATATATACAAGATGCATATATACATAACCTTGGTCGTAACAAAACATAAATAAAATATATTACATCTGGCTGTCATATATCTATATATATCTATATATAAACAGGTATATATATATATACATTTATATAGATATAAAAATAAAACACTATTGTGTGCATAGATATTGGCCGAACATGGCGTCAATCCATTAAAACATCATGTAAACTAAAGTCTTGAGGGATCGGTTTTGGTGATTGGCAACGTGGGAACTTACATTCACAGGTGGGGCATATGGCAGCATGCAGTGCGGAAACTCTAGATGCTTCTCTGAGAAAGCGAGGCTGATGTTTAAGGAAGAAATGCAGTGCATCTTTAAGAAAAATCTAGATTTATTCAAAAATCCAAGATGTGAAGATTGAAAGATATTAATCTCCCTGGACCTATTCAAAGGCAATCTGCGGCCTCTATATCATGTTCACAGCTTCAGACATGGGCAGATAGCTTATAAGGAGATAACACTAATGATTGATTGATGTCTCTTGTTAAGATATAAAATCATGTACTGCATCTAAGCTCATGGAGGTTGTGCTGAGCTGCAGCATGCACGCCTCCTCCCTCCACCACCTCTTCTGCTTGCATGCTCAATAACACTTGAGCATAGAAGGAAAACATGAATTTATAACTTTGCTAACAGCTATGAGACAGGCATCATCTGTTTTATCTCTTATCAGCTATCTGCCCATGTCTGGAGTTCTAAACATCAATAAACAGCTCCCTTTAAAGTGGATCTCCAGTGACTATGCTGCCTCTTATACATTCTGCAAAATATAAATATCCTAAACTGCAGACCTGGGTTGCTCAGAATTTGTTTATATGACATCTGCATTATGGACCAACTCAGGACTACCCTCGCCCACTAGGGTTCTACCGAACCAAATCCAGATCTCCATAGGGTTCTATCATGCTCTTAGTTCGGAGTTGTGAGGAGTCGTAGTCTTGTGACCATTATCCAGATGCATTTTTATTAGATTTTTTTAAGACATTGGATGGGTCCATCATCCTTAAAATCCTTGGTTTAAAGACTCCTATTATAGCTAAATCCTCCATTACATAGCCGAAAAGTCAGATAATGAGAGAGAGGGAGATAAGTGACAACCACTGTTCATCTTATGGTTAGCTATAGGATTAGACAGGTACAGATGTGACCTGTCCCACCTGTCTGATCCACATCTAGCCGCACCCATAGGCTGAATTACTGACAGATCTAAAGGCGTTATCCTCAATTAGAAAATAATAGCTGTGTTCTTCCAAAAACATTGTCACACCCGTAGTCAGGTTGTGTGCGTGATATTATAACTCAGCTCCATTCATGTCAATGGCACTGAGCTGCAATGCCTAAGGCAAACTAAGGGAAAAGAGTGGCACTGGTTCTGGAAGAAAGCGGCCATGCTTTTCAAATCTGTATAACCCTTTTAACCAACATTGCCCAGATTTGCTGACAAAAACCTGATGGATTATTTAAAGGTGGCCATACAGTGTCTCTGCAGCCTCCCCATACACATGACCAAACGCTCATGTATTCTCTATGGGGATGAGAAGTCACATCCACAATTTGATAGTATAAAGCAGAAGTATAACATGAAACTTTTGGGCCTAAATGCAATATCTGACCTTAGGTGCTATTTATATATAACCCGCATATAACCCGGATGCAAGACATGGCATATATATATATATATATATATATATATATATATATATCTTTTTCCCTAAGTCATTGGAAACATGAACTCATACATTAAACAGGCCAAAATAAAGATTACAGCGAGACTGTTATTGTCAGTAGATGTTCCTTGGTTGCTACGTTCCGGCTATGTGTCCCATATACACTTTCCCTGAATATCACTGGAAAGAAAGAAACACCTCTTGGAATCTGGGCCTTCTGCCACCGCTCATTCTATTTAAAAGTTCCCTGGAACAAGCGAAACCGGCATCTGGTCCTTGTAATGAATCCATGGGCAGGATGGATGACTGAGAATCAGCCAGAAATATAGTCCTGAAACGGATTCTGTAGAAAAGACCACCCAGTGTGCATACAAGTGTCGCCTGGACCTGTGGCTAAGAACTTGCTAAGAACCCACTAAGGATAACTAGACTACCCTTCCCTTACCATCAGTTCTTGCACCCAAACAAGTATATAGCATACAGATACGCCATGTGGCTGTTATAGGATCCTTGGGGGTGGGGCTTTAGTCCTGATTGGCTATATTACCTTTTCTACTGGTGCTAAGGACTCCCTTCTACTAGAAGGGGGAGAGAAACTAGTTTGAGGACATGGACACAAGCCCGTCTGTTGGGCACCTTCATTTTGGGCCCACTTTAAAGGGAATCTTTCACTAGGTTTATGCTGCCTTATATGAGGGAAGCATAAACTATTGACAGAAATGCTGAACAGATTAGTGTATTATTTACATCATTTTGTTCAGCCGTTCTCCTAATATGCAGGAGAATGGGATTCTCGCCAAACCCTTTTCCCCGCCCTCAAGCTGCTGATTGACAGGTGACTGCCTATACACAGCAATCAGCTGCTGATGGGAGGAGTTTTCTGTTTCTCATGAATATCCAGAACTACTGGGCTCACGCACATAATAGAGAGGACTACTTATTGATCATGTTATTCAGGAGGAGATCTCTGGATCAGCTGCACAGAACAATGTAAGTGATAGATCATTCTGTTCAGCTTCTCTGTCACTAGTTTATGCTACCCTGAGATAGGACAGCAGGAACCTCCTGACAGAGTCTCTTTAATCTTTGCCATGTGCCCTATCTCTTCTATGACTACCACTGTCTAGACCCATTTGTTCCTAACACATATTCACCAGTATAACTATGCTATGGCCAAATGACAAGTCGAAAACTGCCTACAGTAAAACTTGATACCTCCAATAAGAAATAGTTAACAGGGCCCCTCCCCTATGCACCATCTGTAATACTGGTGACGTCTTACACATATGCCTTCAGTCCCCACAGGTGGCAGGCCTTGGGTGTGACTGCTACCCCGCCACCCCTATAGCTACACCCATGTTGAAAAGTACACATTGTCACTGCCACCATTACCCACATATACCAACATAACCTGTCGTAACAAGCGAACATTGATCCCGTTCAGTATTACATGTTTTCCAAACAGGGTTCAGTTAATGGTTTGCTGAAGGGAACCTTTTATGGAGGCCACAATACAGCGCGGAGATGTGGGGGAGATGGCAGCTAAACCAAACGCTTCCCTCATGAAATGGGTCATGTCCGCATTCCTGGCTGCTAATGCCAGTCCTATAAATAGGTAATTATGATAATTACCAATAAAACCCCATTGCCAGCTGCAGCTAATAATGTATTAAATAGACATACTGAGAGGCCTGGACGGGCTCCAGCTGGGCTGTGCTTTGCAGCACTTTCTTCTACAACTCATCCAATGGGATTGGACAATTGGCGATTTATTGTTATTAGTTAGGCATTCGTATATTTTGACTTTGCCATGCGAATACACCCTTAAAGAAGTTTCACAATAGTAATCTGACCTTTGGGACCCCCACTGATCACAAGAACAGAGGAAAACTGTCCTTCTGAATGAATGGCAATGTGAGATTGGCAATGTTCAGACACCCCATAAACAATGAATGGAGAACTGGTCACATGTGCAATATGCTCCATTAATCTAGGGGGACAGTTTTCCTCCATGTGATCGGATGGGGTTGCAGTGGTTGAACCCTCACCGATCAGCTTGTGACCTCTTATCCCCTAAATAGAGGATAACTTAAAGCGAATGTCCCACTAGGTACATTGGTGTGTGTTTTTTACATAAGCAGACCGGCGCAGGCTCAGGGATTCTGGTGCCCCAGTCCATTTTTTGAACCACCGCTTGGTTCCCACTAACGGCGCCAGTCTATTCTTGGGCCCAGCATGAAACACTGGGGGCTGGCCTGTCTGCCCCCAGTGTGACAAAAACCCCTGTGGAGATAACCTATGCCCCATATTGCAATGGCTGATTCCCTGGTGTATGTGCCCTTATTCCATTACTATAGATGGACTAGTAACTTTTAATTGTCTATGATCTGACCCATTTTTTGTTAAGGAGAATCATTCCGACAACAATTTACAGTTTGTCTCTTGGCCAAAGCATCCATTTTGGTTGTTTTGGCAGGGACAGAGCACGCCATCAGAAGGATTCCCCATGACAACCATGAGTCAGATCGTAGAAAACATCCCAAGTACCCTAAGATTTAGATTTGTTAGAGATTTCTTAGTCATGTATGGTCTATGTATAGACTACTCCATAAATGCCTGCTAGAACCCGTACCTATCAGTCTGATGACCTCTGCAGTACTCGCCTCTTTCTGTACCTCTCATAGACTTCTCAGCAGGTGACAAGCATGGCCACCTCTTCACCGAATTCTATTGAGAAGTGGCACCCAAGACCCCTGTTCTCCACATGGGTGAGCATTTAGGCAGGTAGGCCGTGTCCCATCCCATTAACATATGGGGTGGGAATATATGGGGCAGGAATAACCCTTTAAATTGATATAGGAGGAGATTTATAAAACATAGTGCAAATAATAATGATGGAGTTGTCTATGGCAACTACCAAAAGTATGTTAAGAAATGATTTGTTACTACTCTATTTCTAGTAGTTTGTCCGTTTTTGGACGGTATTGGGTTAGTCAGACCATTTCTGCCTACTATTAGCAGTATGAGGCATGGTAGTCATCGGGATGGTAGAAAAGATGCTTTACTCAGAAAAAGTGCTAAGACCTAGTATCGCTATGCAATATCATGTGATGTCTATTGTAAACTTATGTGCAACTGTGATAAATCACACGTCGTGAAGTACGGATTATGGATCATCACATTATAGGTAGGCTTTTACTATGTACTACATCTCCCAGCTAACTGCCTGGTAATAAATTACAGTCTATTGGGGAGATTTATCAAACTGGTGTAAAGTGAAACTGGCTCAGTTGCCCCTAGCAACCAATCAGATTCCACCTTTCATTCCTCATAGACTCTTTGGAAAATGAAAGGTGGAATCTGATTGGTTGCTAGGGGCAACTGAGCCAGTTTCACTTTACACCATGTCTGATAAATCTCCCCCTATCTTTGTTCCCTGCATAATGTCTCCCCCAAACCTCCTTTTCAGTCCACACATACAGTACCGATAACTTGACTTTCACCTTCCTTCCATGCTGTTATTCTGAATACATGTGGGAAGGGACATTTAGGATTTGGTGCAGACCCCATTTTATGCAGAAGGACACCAGAGGGGAGAGGAGGGGGCATAATGGCAGCCTCTAATTGTGCCGCATTTTACATTTTTGTGGCGGAAAAATGCCAGTGAAATATGCGCCTACCATTTCATTGCTTTAAGTTTTTTACATGAATGGATCAGCGCCGTCATAGAGATGCCATTGCCGCAGTCCTTTTTTTGAACTGGAGCTCAGTTTCCGCACTCGGCGCCGGTTTATTCCCAGGTACGGGCCCAGCATGAAGCACTAGGGCAAACCCGCTTGCCCAGTGTGACCATCTCCCCTCTGTGACACGGCTCCATTAGAATCAATAGAGCCGCATCACAGAGGGGAGGGGGTTTCATCACACTGGGGGCCGGTAGGTCCGCCTCCAGTGTTTCATGCCGGGTCAGTGCTCGGTAATAGACCGGCGCTGTGCATGGTAACCGGGCACCGATTCAAAAACAGGACTGTGCAGGGAGCAGAAGATGACTAAAGCCTGGTTTCATTAAAGGGGTTATCCAGTGCTACAAAAACATGGCCACTTTCTTCCAGAGACAGCACGACTCTTGTCTCCAGTTCAGGTGTGGTTTGCAATTAAGCTCCATTCACTTCAATGGAAATGAGCTACAAAACCCCACCCAAACTGGAGACAAGAGAGGGGCTGTCTCTGGAAGAAAGTGGCCATTTTTGTATAGCGCTGGATCAGCTGGATAGCATGCTGATGAGGATATACACCCGTCTTCTGTTGAAATGCAGGTAGTGAGCAGAAGGCTTGAGCTGTCCTCTGATCCCTCCAGAACTCCTTTAATCGAGCATACACATTTGCAGATTTGGATTGGAGGATTCTCTAAGAAGTCAACCCTACTCAGAGCTGATTTTGGAGTCAATCACTTCCCTCTAGGATCTAACTTCTAGGATAAGACAACTAACTGGACAAGTTCTGTAAAGATGGAGAGGACCCATAATCATCAGATCAGGTGGACCCAAGCAAACCCAGTCTGACAATCAACTAAAATCAATGATATTTTTCTATCTTATTGGGAATAGGAAGCATGGCCTCCAAACCAACCCAAAACCCAACCAGATTGAAATCGATCAGGACAGAGAATTTGGCTTCAGTAATCTTAGCAGCCAACAAGTAATACAAAACTCAACCTGACAAGCGAGCAGGCCACTACTGTCCCGGACACGCGGTGGATGAGGACACAGCTCTTTTAGGTTCACCCCATGTTTTTTAAGGCGTTTTTACTCCTTCTCTCCGGTTTAAGCATCTTTAAAACTGGAATCTCAGAGATGTCACTCAGAGGAGCGGAGGCACCATCCACTTCAGGGACCACATGCTGGCATGCAGGAGATATCCCACCCAGCCTGAGTTGGGTTTAAGTACCTGTAGAAGACAAAGAGATAAGTCAACTGTTGAAGGGTCAGCTAGCTTAAAATATAATATCCCTATATCCCCTCACTAAGTACTCTCAGAAGAAAGGGAGCTCCATATTTTTTTTTTTTGGGGGGGGGGGGCATTACCTACAGTGGGTGCCACCAAAGAACAAGTTCTCTTCCTTCTGGAGGAAAGCTACTTTGCATATATTCTTCCTAGTGGGTCATTGCATGGCCTTTGAGACTCTACATGACAATTTGGTGCTCTCCTCAAGGAAATTTTATCCCTTTCATATTCTAGTATAAAAAAAAATCTGGAAAGTAACTGGGGCATAACTTTGTTTTAAAATGTTAAAAAATATTATCTTATTGTAATTTAAAAAGTGCCTGATCTTATCTATTGAGGAAACGTGATGGATCCAGTCTGAGCTTTATCACCTCTAGGGACGATGTTATCTGGATTTCAGAGAAACTGCTTGAGAAAACCAGAACTTATATCCTCCAAAGGTTTCCTTACACCTGTGCTGAAAGTGGGGATGTGAGATACTAGAAAGTATTTGTATATTCTGTATTCGGTTGTCGCCGCACCCATAAGCTGCTATGTCTACCTGCATATTTATTGTAGTGGTTGAGTTTAGTGTCCCATAGTTAAGACCACCCAAGCTCAGCTACCATGATAACTCCTTTGTTTGCTTACCCTTCTCACTCCAGGGTCTGGTCCTCTTTGGATCTGGGCAGCATGCAGCATCCTAAACAGCATCAGCGCCGAGTGTTGTTATACTGGGGGTGGAGTGCAAAGTATATGCTGGGGGTCTAAACTGATTTATTGGTTCGGGGGGTCCTGAATTAATTTGGGGGTCTGAATAAATGGGGACTGATCTGAGGTCAGAATTCATTTAGTGATCTGGAGTCTGAGATCTGGATTAAGTAATGGGTTCTGCAATTATTTTTGAGGTCTGGAGTCTGAGTTAATGTATATTCACATGAGCCTATGAGGAACCATTGCAAGTCAACATACTGTAGATCTTCTAGTTCATAGAGCAATGGTGATGCTGGTTTAACACAGAAAAGACAGAAAAGAACAGGGCTCTAGATTCTGCCCTACATATACAGAATCCTGTACCTTCCCACTTCCCAACACACAGGTACGAGACAGACATAAAAGACATGGAACACCAGTCTAATGCCACAAAGACACAGAAAGGGCTCGGGTGAGAGTTGCCCCTCTCCAGACAGGACAACACGTAAGGTGACATGCAGGTGACATACCCGTGAGAACAGCAGCATGTGACGGTGAACTGGTGTCACTAAGGGGTGGCAATAGGAAGGTATACAGCTATCTAGCTGAGAGAGAAGACAGACAAAGGTTTGGAGTCAGGTCTGGGGCTTTGACGTTACCAATGGCTTCATTATTCCTACTTCCTCAAATGTCCCACAAGGCAACCCCCCCAAAGTCTGTCCATCCCCATATCCAGTCTACCACCAATCTACCATAAAGGAGGCCGTAAAGGATATAGAAAACTTGCATTTTGGGTAAATGGAGTCATCAAACTGGCCCATAATCCTAATACCCTTTAAGGCTCATTCTGCCCAAAAACAAGCTAATGACCCCCTTTCCCACATCTAGTCCTATATGCATTGCCTCCCTCCCCTTCTACTCTCCATCACACCCTACTATTGAAATACACCAACTTGACTCCCATATCCAATGCCTATAGGAATCTCACTTGTCTAATCCTAGATGTAGGTTCAGATTCCTGTCTGCAGCTTTCACATCTTCGGGGTAGGAAATGTTTTTCTGTAAGAGGTTGGATGACAGATATCAGAGGCTTGTTGTAGAAGGAAGATACAGTATATTCATAGATGCATAAAGATATAAGGACTGAAAGGTGGGCTGAGATACAGGGTGGAATACATCATGGATAGTCAATAGAGCAGTGCAACAGTGTTGTACATAGAAGGTAAAAAGAATCAAGCATGTAGGCAGTATTAGACTTCATGGTGGCCAAGGCTGGACTGGTTGATGCCATTAATCCCTATGGTGAAAGCATCCCTCAGGTGTTGGACCTGGATCACACTGGAGTATGCTTACCATAGGTGTCCTAGTGGTGTTCACCATAGAATCAACATGGCCTAATGGCACCTAACCGAGATGCTTGGATTATACCTAATGTGTACAAACCTTTACATTTTAAATAGGTTGGGTCACTTCCTTACCTCTCTCTTCTTCTCCACTACCACCCTCTCTATCCTGTAGTTGTTGCTCCAATGAGCGGATTTTGCTTTGAAGTTCAGAGTTCAGCTGGTCAGCTTCATATAGGCGACTGTAAGGAGAGGCAAGGATAAGGACAGTAAAACAAGCGGTAACATACCAAACCCTTGCTGAGATTGGTGCTGTTCCCTGGACTTTAGGTTAAACCAGTTCCCCTCCATGGATAGATTTTTCCATGACCGTATTTTATATATCATACACTTTGCACAAGAAGGGGGAAGGGTGATTAGCAACGGGGACCCTCACTGTTTGCTAAAATGGGGATCATCTATCCCTTCTTGCCAGTATGATAAGAAGTTGTATTGTGGAGCAGCGGTTGCATGTGTGCTCCTACGCGTCTATGCTAGTTATGAAACCAGGACTGAAGTCCACCAGTGATGGCAAGAAAATGGGATGGATGACTAATCATTTGGGGTCCAACTTCTGGCACCCACACCAACCACAAGTCCACCTTGGTTGGATTTAGTGGTGGTCAGAAATGTGTACTACCATTCATTCATTCAACTTTATGAACCAGACAAAAACAGCCAAAAGCTGAACTCGGCTATCTTCATGGGCCATCCAGTTGTTGCAAAACTATAATTCCCATCATGCCTGGACAGTATTCTCTAAGGGTACTATTACTCAAAGCGATTATCGGCCGTACTTGTCCGATTACTAGCCATTCTGACCAATAATCTTTTCATGTTATAGCTCATGTTGAGAGGCAACGATCGGCCCACATGCACGATGTCAGCTAATTTTGTTGTTTTAAAACATAACCCAAAATCAAGATAATGATAGTGACGGTCTGCTGGCCGAGGCGACAACAGATTGCCACTCTGCTCTATGGGCCACAAGGAACGATCTAAAGATCTTTCGGGCTGCCCCTCCCGCAGCTCCCCCACTCCTCCCCACTTGATGTATGCAAGCGGGGAATGAGAAGCAATCGAGCGCTGACATGACGGGTCGGCTCTCACTTGCTCCGCCATATCGCGCCGTGTAATATTCCTTTTACACGCGCTAAATATCTGACAGATTCTTGAAGCCAAATCCAGGAACAGACTATATAAACAGGTCACAAAAGAAAGATTGAGATTTCTCTTCTTTTCAAATCCATTTCTGGCTTTGGCTTCGGATGACGGGGCTTGGATCAAAAACACATCTACTCTTTTGTTTCCTTTCAGATCACCATTTGTCTCACCTGGCCAGGCTCTGGTTGGCGGCCTGAAGAAGGGTAATCTCAGAAGACAAAGCCTCTCTGGCCTCCACCTCACTCTGCAGAGCATTCCGCAGCTCAGACAACAACGAAGGATCCAAATGTGATTCCTGGGGGCATGAAGCACTTGCTCCATTATTATGCCTTAGTTAGATATAACATCAAAGACCAGACCCTTTCATCCGCCATTTACTATTTCACCTTCTTTAACAAAGCATGTGGCTTTTTACCCTGTATACTGAGGCCTCACATGCAATGAATAAACATGGAATGGATTATCAGTAGGGGGCAGGATTACTCACCAAGTTCTCCCCATGGCTCATTTTTTGCGGGTCTGGATGTGATCTTAGTTTACACGCACACGCATTTCTCAAGTTTCCCCAAACGTGATCCCTGCCGTCCTCCCTAGGAGGGACACATGAACACCACATGTATCCAAGAGTTCATTGTACAAGGGAAAAGCATTACTGATTGAAGATTTAGACGGCCTGATTCCGTCTGTAAACAAGCGCTGATCTCAGTGATCGGGGGTTCGGCACTCGTTTACAGAGCTTTCTTAAAAGGGTTGACCACTTTATAGTAAAATAGTTCAGTGTACAGTAAGTGTACTCACTGCACTTACTGACGGCAGCTCCCTGTGTACTCCCCTCCTCCAGGCTGTGCTGTCCTGCTCTGTAGTGATTCTGTCCATAAGATGGCCGACATAGAGGAGCATGTGACCATGCCCCGCTCCCAAGTGTCCAACAATGAGCCAGTATACGCCTATGGTGGAAACTGGGGGCTGGCATGGTCACATGTCCCTCTATGTCAGCCATCTTATGGACAGACTCACCACAGAGCAGGACAGCACAACCTGGAGGAGGGGAATCTGATATTAGCTCTATGAGGTACACAGGGAGCTGCTGGCAGTATATACAGTGAGTACTAATACTGTACACTGTACACTGACCTATTTTACTATAAAGTGGTCTAACCCTTTTAGGTATGATCGGTCATATGGATCGCCAGGTCGTTCCTGCAGCTTTTTCCTGCAATCAGCCATCAGCTGATCTATTGGCTGGATTTTATTCACAGGGCAGAACAGATCAGCCGATGCGCAAAAAAGAAAAGAAACATTAAACAGAAAGTTCTGATTGCTACTTACCTGAATGTATATGAGTAACCAACGAAGGGAAGGTTAACTCCAAGAGGCGAGGTGTCCCCAACATCTGATAGGGTTTCCTAAGAAGAAAGCATAGTAAACACCATCGGACTTTGCCTATATTGTTACCATAATCTGACAGCCAATGTTCAATCACCCTGCAGCACCCCCACAGGAGAAAGGCAGTATTACATACATTATAAAATAATTGGCAGCCTGTTTAATGTACTGTGTCTTGGGTCCTGCAAAGAGAGAAATAGATTGTCTTTGTACTTATTCTCTCTGGTTATGAGGATCTTGTATAAGGATTCCTCTCTATTAAAGAGGTACTCTATTGAAAATAAAAGTCAAATCAACTGGTGTCAAAAAGTTATATACATTTGTAATTCACTTCTATTTCAAAATCTCAAGTCTTCCAGTACTTATCAACTGCTGTATGCCCTACAGGAAGTGATGTTTTCTTTCCAGTCTGACATAGTACTCTCTGCTGCCACCTATGTCCGTGTCAGAAGCAGTCCAAAGTAGTAGCAAATCCCTACTGTTCTGAACAGTTCCTGTCATGGACAGTAGTGGCAGCAGACACAGACAGCATACAGCAGCTTATAAGTGCTGGAAGACTAGATATTTTTGAATAGAAGTAAATGACAAATCTATAAAACTTTCTGACACCAGTTGATTTGACAGAAAAAAGACAGATTTTTCCATAAAGTGTTTAAAAACTGGGGCCCAAACTATCACAAAAAAGGAGAAGTCCTGCGTCAGTCATTCCTCCTCATTGCATTAACAGGACTGTGCTAGTGGAGAACTATACTTCTCTATCTATCACTGTCAGTACCATAGACTTTGTATAGAGAGGCAGGGTGCATGTTTTTTTGTATTGCTTGGTTCAATGCAAAGCTTGCCAGATAAGGAATCATAAAATTTCTGTATAAACAATATACTCACTCCTCCCCCACTGATCATTTCTGATAGCCGATCTTCCACAACATCAAAATTGGAAGTGTCTGTGGCGCCCACTGTCTCAGGAATAAAAGGTGGCGTGCAATCCCTTAATCCTTCCCAGTCAATGTCGGCAAAGAGCGGATGGCTTTGGAAATCCTGGAGTCCACCA
This sequence comes from Dendropsophus ebraccatus, assembly GCF_027789765.1. NCBI lineage: Eukaryota > Metazoa > Chordata > Amphibia > Anura > Hylidae > Dendropsophus > Dendropsophus ebraccatus. The sequence continues at coordinate 80,354,849 of NC_091463.1, forward strand.
ATGCCCAAGCGAGATTCACGATCACAAAGTAGGGATGAGATGAAGTCTAATGCCTCTGGTGGTAGGTCTGTCACTGAGGAGGGAAAGTTAAAGTGCTCCTGGAGGGGAAATAGAAGAGTCAACTAGACCGGTTCTTTGTCCGGATATTTTGTAAATGTTTAAATCATATGGTATAACCCAATATTTTGGCCAGTGAATCTATCAACTAGCATCAGATAAACATAAAGTCCAGCAGACTATACCATATACCAAAAGGGCTCCTATAAAGAGCCAGACCTTTCAATCAAGTGTATTATTATTATTATTATTATTGTTGTTAATTCAGTGTTTGTTACAAGAACATCAAAGACAATGCCCTCCCAACATGTTTCACTGTAAACAAAGCTTTTTCAGGGGTCTGGGACATAGTATGAATGGCCCCTGAAGAAGCTGGCTCTTTTGGTAAATGGTTTAGTCTACTGTAACACATTTCTCTTCTGTTCCTGGAGCTGTATTTTGTTACTATATTTCATTTGTGTTCAGGTGTTCTAGTACATGTAGGAGCTGAATTTTAAAGCCTACAGCAGAAATGTCCATAGTGCTGGGTTCACCCCTCCGCCGGGGAACAGCTAAGTAGATTGATATATAGTTTTGCACGGAAAAATTCAGTATAACTTGAGATTCAAGATTCATTATTTTGTTGATCTAAATCCCTTTTTATTCTGGGATTGGGAGTCCTGTGGGCGGTCCTAATCATAGACTGACAGCCTTCACTGATTAGGACCACCCACTGGACTCATAAGCCCAAAATGAGCAGAGATTTAGATCAATAAATGACAACACCAAATCTTTTTCAACAATATTAGTCTACTCAGCTGCTCCTGCATTATAAAATGGTACCTGCAAAATGAAAGCATTTTTAATGCGATTTCAATACGGTTTCCTTTGAAAGTGGTTAAGATAACCCATTTTCAAATAATAAAAACACTTAGGAAAACATTTTTGACTTGGTTATCAAGAAATTATTTTTTTTTCCCAGACTTTGCTTGGTAGTGTTAAACATAAAAAAACTATACTCATATACCCTGATCCTCCACGGATCTCGGTCTGCCATCTTCCATTCCCTGCTCATCCCGCTACTGCTACTTCCTGGTTCCTGTTAAACTTTCTTCACTGCAAGAACTGCCCACTCAGCCAATCACTGGCTGCAGCAGTGTCCCACCCCAATCAGGGGCAGTTCCTGCAGACACAACGCATTAACTGAGGGATGTTGAAATTGGAACTGTGTGGTCATATATTAGCTAGAGGAGATCGGTCACTTGCTCTGTAGTATTTACATCCAATCCATAATGCATATAATGCAATGCAATGTAATTTGCATTTGGATATCCCGGGATCATTACATGTTTCTGCGCAGCCACAGGTCATGTGACTAGCACGGGTCACATGACCCCTGACCCGAAAGTGGCGCCCGTTCCGGACCGCTTCGCATGCGCCATGTATACACCAGGTATTTGCAATTTGTCGTTTTTTTTCAATGAATATCGCCCGCAGAAAACCCTGTCAGTGCACACTATGGAGCGAGCGGCTCCAGCTGCACGCTCCATAGTGTGCAATGGGGAGTTCTGATGCGGGCGCGCATGGATGCACCTGCATCAGAACTCAGCGGCGTTAAAGATCATCCGGTCGGTACTGCAGCCGGGATGATTTTTTCTGAGACAGGCCGTTCCGTGACCCGGCCGGGTCACAGAACGGCCGGTCTCTTACTACATGTGAACTTAGTTGGTGAGGCTTAGTTGGTTCATAACATGCTATACTACCCTTTATGATAGCAGTCATAGTAAAGTCAAGTGGTGTAAGCTCTATTGTTCATATCCTTTATTTCTATATATACTGTATATTCAAACATTCTTTGTATTCTATGCTTCCAGGTCTTGTGGATTTCACCCTTCAGAGGAATCATACCTTTGGCGCGTCAATATCTTATAATGAGTTAAGTATAATCAGCTTACATATCTACTAGGTTAGATAAATAAAGCAAGCTATAATAGTGTTCTCCAACAACTGGAGAGCCATAGGTTATATACCATTGATCTAGGGCAACCAGTGCATGAAATAAAACAATCCTTGTCATCTAAGAAACGGAAAGAAGCCATAGTTCATACTATTCAGAATAATTAACTAAAATGAGTTGATTAGGGGTTAAAATATTTTTATATATGGCAGGGAGCGATGTAAAAATTAAAGGGGTTGTTCACCAAAAATGTTTTTCTTTCTAAACAACTGGTGCCAGTTAGTGCCAGAGATTTATCATTTACTTCTATAAAGAAAAATCTCAATTCTTCCAATACTTTACAGCTGCTGTTTGTCCTGCAGGAAGTGGTGTATTTTTTCCAGTCTACAGAGCATGAGAGGATTTGGGTAGGTGAGTATCTCTTTTTTATTTTACATCAACCCTGTCTAAATATTTAAAAAATTAGCTCTGAACAGTTCTTTTAAGCCCCTATTTGTAAGAAGAGTCCTCTGACAATAAGCAGGTCACAAAGATTTTTCACTCCTTTCATCAATAATTTATGTGGAAACATGGCAATAAATGCTTATTTTCTTTGCAGTGCCACCACAGGGAATATTAATATTACACAGTGTCTATTGGAATCAGTGGTTTGTCTATGTAATGCAGGATAAGGCTATGTTCACAAAACATAAGATGTGTATTAATCATGACCATGGTTGCCGATGTGCAACAACGGCCGTGAGTAAAACACAACTTACGTGCACTGCAGTTAGAGGGAATCCCGGTCGGAGTGTATACACATAGTATACTCTCTGGCCAGGATCGCTAGTGGCTGTACAAAAAAAACTGACATGTCAGTTTTGTGTGGCTGCTATTCATTGAATAGTGGCCGCAGAATCCTGACAGGTCACACAATGGAGAGTGCGCCTCCGGCCGTACTTTCCATTGTGTTCAATGGTGAATTGGAATATGAGCGCACATGGATGTGTCCGCATCCCAATTCAATACAAATTAGGGTGATCTTCACTAACACCGCCATTCTGTGACCCGGCTACACTAGTAGCTCAAGTTTACTCACTTTATAATGAAGAATCTTTCCATAAGTTTCCACAACAGATTCGGCATAAAAGGGGGGATGTCCAAAGAACATCTCGTAGGCACAGGCCCCTATAGACCACCAATCACATTCAACACCGTAGGACAAGGTATGGTCTTCAAGGGCAAGAAGTATTTCTGGAGATAGGTAGTCAGGAGTTCCCACAGCAACAGAGCAGGACACCTTCAAGACAAAGTCAGAAGTCTTCACTAAGATCTGTTGTATTAGCGTGAATGGGCACCATGAATTAACTCTGGTTGGACATACCGTGCCATCTGGACACAGTTTCAAGCAAGAACCAAAATCACCAAGATGAATATGTCCTGACCGGTTTAAGAGCATGTTGTCTGGCTTTATATCTCTAAAGAAGAAGGAAAGAGCATTGGGATATATAATGATTTCAAGATATATCAGCTATATTAAAAGTCCATTGCATATCTCTCACCTGTGTATGTAGCCCAGAGAATGGACAGAATTTACAGCCATGACCATCTCCGCCAGGTAGAAGATTGCCATTTGTGGAGGAAAACCATCTGGGAACTTACTGAGCAGGGACAGAAGGTCGCCTCCCACATAATAATCCATCACTAGGTACTAGGAAGAAGAAATCTTAATCAGATCCATCTAATAAAACAGTAGTTCATAAGTCTTCCATAGGTATCCAATCTAACTGCTGGGACCCCCATGATCACAAAAACAGGAGTCACTTGTCCCCCAAATAAGTGGAGGATTAGTCAAGCACACACACCACCACTTCAATAACTCACTATAGGACTGCCAAGAGCTATACTCCAGTGTCTTCGACAATCAAGTGGATGCAGCAGTGGCGTGCTTGCTCAACTGTTGCTCCACTCATTCTCATGACTGGTAATGATCCTAGCAGTCAGGCCCCTATGAATCAGGTGATGAGTTACAATCTTGGCCTGTCATGCTTTCCTTTAGATATAAACCATTTGCGTTGTTATTTAGATTGCCACACTTCCTGTCTAGTGTACATCCTGTAATGAACTTCCTGTTCCTGCTGTACACTGTAGCTGGGCTCTCCCTTTCAGTATGTGGGAGGCTCTTGTGAGGGTAGTGAGCAGGGTTGTAGTCAATTAGGTGTAGAGGGAGGGAGCTAGAGGAACAGGAAGTACATTGCAAGGTGTATAGTAGACAGTAGATAGGGCAATAAAGACAAAAGAGGAGACAGTTTCCATCAGGACCAGAAGGAAAGCATGAAGACCCCAAAAATAATACTGTAACTTTATTTGCCAATATATGTCTATATTTTATACAATTCAAAATAAGTTTTATCTTTAAGGAATGAGGGATTAATACCCTTCCCATGGTGTCCTTTAGCATAAAGGAAAACTTACAAGATAATTATCATCTTGAAAGGCAAAGTGCAACTGTGTAATCCATCTCCTGTCTCCATTCACCAGAACGTCTCGCTCTTCTCTGTAGCAGGCCACCTAGATACAGATAATGGAGATGAACAACACGTGACCTCCTCACTTTCTGTCCTTGGTCTATATTGTGCCCCACTAGTCCCCACACACCATCCCTCTATATGTCCTCTCCTCTCACATCTGATCTTTTCAGGAGGTCCCACTTATTCATGATCTTCAGGGCGTAAACTTGAGCGCTGCTTTTCTTCCGTACGACTGCAACCTGAAAGTGAGAGAACACAGAACCACCAACGAGAGAGAGTTAGAATATCTGACAGTAACTCATTCACTTACTGTTAATATGTAATTTGTCTTGGTATGACTAGTTATGGAAGCCCGTAGACCACTGTTCCCCAATGTGGGGCTCTCCAGCTGTTTCCAAACTTTTTTGAGAGCCACACATTGGGGACACCATCACAGACAATTAGAACAGAGCAGGTATTTGACAATAACATGGAGAAATTAATTTAGTAAAATGTCAATATTTAGGTACAAAGTAATCGGGGCGTAGCTATAGGGGACTCTAGGTATAATGGAAAGCAAGTTATTTTTTGCATTGAGCCCAACAACTTCATACTATAATTATTGACCAGCAACAAGATTTACCAATGATAAATGACTGTTTTAGTCTACATCCCTAACAAGCATACATGTAGATCATTTACAGGTCATTCACTTCAAATATCTCCCATTAAAGAGTAACCACATAAGTCAATGGTTTACCCAGTGGCTCCAACCAATGTTGCATAATTGTCATTGGGGACCAATATAAAACTCTCCCTACTATATAATTCATAGCTTTAGCATGACCAATAGGGATGGGATCCTACATTTACATAAATTTCACTATCACTCTTGCCCCTGGCTTGGAGAGTTGGGGAGTAGCTAGTAGCCCGTGTCATCTGGACTTAGCTTGTGATAGATCGTATCCTTGTGTTGTTTGTTGTGTGCACTTTTTTTTGGCACTTTGGCAGTGAAAACACAGACTCAGACTGTGAGATAAAATAATAATAATGATTCCAGAGGTCGCCATGTACAAGCTGACTGATAGAACAGGAGTGGTTTATTTGCTCAGCTCTGTCTCGGAGTTACAGTAGGTTGTACCTATCCTTGTGATATAACTCGTAACATTAATGCCCCATGTCCTAATAGTAAGGAAAATGTCCCTTAAATGCTCAGTGACACATATCGAAAGGTCATCGGAGCTGTTAATAGGATACTCAGTCATTTGTAAAGAGCTCAGAATACTTCTCCTCTTCCCTTTCCACCCTATTGTTTAGTCAGCTGGAAAACAATGGGATTCTGGCAGTCAATGATTGCACAACAAGAACAACTGAGGACACATCTGGGATGTCATACACGCTAAAAAAAAGGGTTATGACACGTCTGGGATGTGCAATCCGAACCCTACCGACCACTCGGTATGTCCGTGTGTAGGAAAAATATATCCTCAAAATAAGTGAGCCCCCCATAGAGAATGAATGAGCACTGGCTGCACACATGCAATGTGCTGTATTCATTTAAGGGCATGAGTTTCCTCTGTTCTTGTTATCGATGGGGGCCCCAGTGTTGAGATTCCCTCAGGGGATAAATGCCGCCACCTTAACACTGCTGCCCTAGACACAGCCCCCTGGCAAATATGGCGCTTGCCGATATGTACCACAAGACTGCTGATCCAGAGTGAAAGTATTCCCTGTATAATGGATGACCGCCTTTGTACAACATTATGGCTTACTAAAAATAAAATTGACTTCATGGCGGATGATATGTTCAATAAAATGTGACATTTTAAGAGTTTAACCAACATGCAGCATTATTCATGTCACCACAATGCTTGGTATGCTGCGTTTCCGACATACCCAAAGTGGCCACCAAAGGCCCGCTTCCTCTGGGAGCTTATTTAAAGACGTTCCCTATAGACATGTAATAAATTTTGCTTCAGAGGTGAAATCCGTACACATCAGCTGATCTCAATGACTGGCCGAGATCTAATGTGTATAGGCATCATCTTACAGGGGTAAGAAGGAGAGACGGATGTCATGCACGCTCCTTTGTTCCAATGGGAGATAAGTGCTGTCAGAGGACTCTGGGAGGATGCCTTTATTCATATTAAAGGGGTATTTCGGCAAATTTTCCTGACATGTCAGTTTTCTGCGTGGCCGCTAGCGATACCGGCCAGAGTGTATACTATGGAGGACATTTATCAAACATGGTGTAAAGTGAAACTGGCTCAGTTGCCCCTAGCAACCAATCAGATTCCACCTTTCATTTTCCAAAGAGTCTGTGAGGAATGAAAGGTGGAATCTGATTGGTTGCTAGGGGCAACTGAGCCAGTTTCACTTTACACCATGTTTCATAAATCTCCCCCTATATGTATATGCTCCGGCCAGGATTCCCTCTTGTGCAGCACAATGTAAGTTAAGTATTAATCACGGCCGAGTTGCATATCGGCAACAACGGCCGTGATTAATACTTAACTTATGTTGTGTGAACATAGCCTAAATATGTATTAGACTAGACATCAGAGGAGGCTCAGTATCTGCACGCAGCAGCAACAGATACATGTAACTGTCGGTAAGGGTACAAACACACTTGGCGTATCCGCAGCGGATCCCTACCCTGTACACTCTATGTGCAGACAAACTCGCAGCAGGATGGGCATCCCGCTGCAAGTTTGTCAGCAGTCCTCCCGGTTAACCCCCAGCCGGCCAGAGTTCATACTTCACCTGCTCCACGCTCTGGTTTGCTTTGGGGCTCCCGGCGTCTTCACGTCCAGCTCAGCCAATTGGCCAAGCGGGACGTGCCGGGAACCCCCGAAGCAAGCCGGAGCGTGGAGCAGGTGAACTATACGCTCTGGTGGCAGGGGTTAACAGGGTGGACTGCTGACAAACTCGCAGCGGGATGCCCATCCTGCTGCGAGTTTGTCTGCCCATAGAGTGTACAGGGCAGGGTCCGCTGCTTGTCTCGCTGCGAATTTGCAGCGAGAAATCTGCTGTGGATAAGCCCCGTGTATTTGTACCCTAACAGGGCTCATGCAGACCTGCAGTCCCAGACACAGACATTAGTAGTAGCAGTGGGGCCATGTAACCCCTTACTACAGGGGTGTCAAACTCGCGGCCCTCCAGCTGTTGCACAATTCTTCTCATGCCTGGACGGCCAAAGCTTTAGCTTTCCGGGGCCGCAGTTTATCACCTGTGCCTTACTGCTACTATTGAATAAAATGTAAGGAAAAGAAGACATTTTACTTCAATAAAGTTGTATTACATAGTTATATAAATGTATTAGAGAAATGTAAAACATAAACATAAGCAGCTGCAGTAATTTCTGGCACAAACAGACCATCCTATTCATCTGAATGGGCCAGTTTCGACAGCTGGCACGTAGATTTCTGCACATTCCATTCAGATGAATGGGACAGACGCAGAACTTTCTGCACACACATCCGCCCTTCACACTATGATCCAGTCAGAAAGGTTTTTGTTTTTCCCTTTTTTTTAGATTATGCATACTGACTAATATTGTAACATTTGTGCCAAGCCAAAATTAGCATTGCCTTGTAAAGACTTGTCCTACTACTTCTTACTGCATAAGGAGATTATACATGGCTTTACCGGGAAGTTTTCCTGGGTAAACGCAATGGAAATCAGAAAGTGTAAAAGAAAAATTAGAGCAAATTGGGAAAATGCTAAAGTCACCTTCAATACAGTGAAACATCTATCCGATGAAACAGGAACCGAGCAAACAGCAGCACGCACCCTCAGGCCGGGTTCACACTATGTGAGACACCGGCCATTCTGTGACCCGGCCATGTCACAGAACAGCCTGTGTCAGTGAAGTTCATCCCGGCCGGTACATGTAGTTTGTGCTGAATTGGGATGCGGACGCATTAGTGTGTGCCCGCATCCCAATTCACCATAGCACACAATGGAGAGCCGCACTTTCCATTGTGCGAGTTGTCAGTGTTGTGAGGCCACTATTCAATGAATAGGGGCCGCACAAAACTGACATGTACGTTTCTCCTGTGGCCCGTCCGGAGTCTATACTATGGGGGAGATTTATCAAACATGGTGTAAAGTGAAACTGGCTCAGTTGCCCCAACAACCAATCAGATTCCTTTCATTTTCCAAAGAGTCTGTGAGGAATGAAAGGTGGAATCTGACTGGTTGCTAGGGGCAACTGAGCCAGTTTTACTTTACACCATGTTTGATAAATCCCCCCCTATGTGTATACACTCCAGCTGGGATTTCCTTTGACTGCTGTGCAACAAAACTTTTCTATTAAACAAGTCTGTTGTAACAAATCGGCAACAGTGGCCGTGACCAATAGAAGAGTTACGTTGTGTGAACGTAGCCTCAGGGTAGGTTCACACACGGCATATTTCTATGATGGTCCCAGTTGTCTGAATGGAACTTGCTGGAATCCTTATGATTGCTGCCAAACCATCCCCATTCTCTTGAATGGAACAGTTTTTCATATATATATATATATATATATATATATATATATATATATATATATAATCTTCCATGTGTGAATATACCTCTATGGCTATGTTCACACAATGATTTTCAATGATACTCAAAACCACGGCCGTTATTTAGGATACCTTGGGAGCCCTCATTACAATGACGGCCGCTGGTACAAGGTTATGTTCGCCATGGCCGCCTTTTCACACCCTTTTGGGTGGGGCTATTGTAAAGTCCCATTCAATGTAATGGAAATTGTTGTAAAAGGACGATGAAACTTTCCTCCACACTGTGTGGGACTGCCTCAGAGTTCAACCCTTTTAGCGTTCAGTCATGCAATTCCTGACTGACCACTTTGATTTCCCATACCTTTGTACCCATACTGTTTGTTGGGTATTATAAATGAGGTCACGCGCACTGCACATTACAGGTTATCTATCAGATTCCTTTTATTCTGTGCCAAAAAGATAGTAGCTATGGAGTGGAAGAGCACTGGAGTACCACCGCTAACCAGATGGATACAGCTTGTTAATGAATATGTTCCCATGTATCAGGTCCTATATGATAATCATCCATTTACTTAAGGAAAATATGGATACATTGGCATGGGGGGGGGGGGGGGTTTGCCGCTGTGCCTCCATGTGTGGATGTGGATGCTGTTTGTCTTGTTTCCGTGGATCGCCCACTCAGTTTGGATACCGATGACCTTTCGGTATGATGGACGTTCTTTGGACTGCACAATGGATGATTATCCTGTTTCGTATACTGCTAGCCTATGTTCCTTTTACTGTTGACAATTTACAGTACAATACCCATACCAAGGTAATGTGGACATGCTGTGTCCTATTGTCTATGTGTTTGTTTGTTTTTTATTAAAAAAAAATTTAAATAAACTCTTTGAAAAAAAAAAATGTGTGTGAACAGCCGCTGTTCGCCCAATAATGGCTGCAAATTAATGACATGAACATTATTTTCTGTTCACTGTTCGTCATATATAGTATAAACCAATGGCCGTTGCTTCCATAGACTTCAGTGTTAACTGAACTCTGTTAGTAGGTTTATGGTGTCCTGTCTCAGGGTAGCATAAACTAGTAAAAGAGAAGCTGAACAGAACAATGTATCACTTACATTGTTCTGTGCAGCTGATTCTGAAATATCCTCCTGATTAACGTGGACAATAAGTAGTCCTCTCCATTATGTGCATGAGCCCAGTAGTCCTGGATATTCATGAGATGCAGAAAACTCCGCCCACCAGCTGCTGATTGGCAGTTATTTATCTGTGCTGTGTATAGGCAGTCAGCTGTCAATCAGAAGCTGGAGGACGGGGGGAGGTGTGTAGCAACAATCCTATTCTCCTGCATATTAGGAGAACAGCTGAACAAAATTATGTTAGGAACACACTGATCTGTTCAGATCATTTCTGTCACTAGTTTTTGCTGCCCTCATTTAAGGCATCATATACCTAGTGACAGGTTCCTTTTAATCATTGAAGAATGAAAACAACAGTGTTTTTTTTTTTTCAAATGGCAGCCGTAATTTTACAGGGTGTGAACTTGGCTTATGGGTGTATTCAAGAAGCATCCACAAGGGCCTTTTGCATATGTAGGGGGGATCAGGACAGCAACATGGCTGATCCATCTTTTTCCTGCCATCATAGAGAGTCAGGACACCCTATACATGGTCAGCTGCTCCTGTGAGCCTAGAATAGGTAGATTCAGCCTATGTACATCTAATACGTATGAAAGCAAAGAGAGCAATAACTCACTTCATAATAACAGATGACAAAATACAATTCTGAGAATCCAGACTTGTTGGTTGAAGAGATTCTTGTCCACAAGGGCATTATGAGTCGGTGCCAAGCGGCAGTAACATTCCGTACCCCTTATCACATTCCATATCACTGTACACACAGCAGCTCCGCATTGTCATTATTACTACTCAGACATCGCTCTTATATCATGTTATCCAAAGTATCAGGTTCCAGCCTTAGCCCAGAGCTCCATTCACAGTCCTACAAGCTTCAAAGCTAAAATCACCCAGCATTCATAATGTAAGGGCAGACTCAATGGACCAGGTGGTCTTTTTTGTGATGTCTGCTAGTTCTATATCTGCACAAGGCTTTCTATGGTGGTCTGCGTTCTATACCAGGCAGTGTCGTACTGGGGTATCTGGGGCCCACCAGAGGAAATGATCCTAGGGACCCACCAATGAAGAACCAGTGAAAAACAACATGCCATTCAGTGCTTGTGCAGGTTCTAAAGCTGGAGGCCCACCGGAGGATCCTTTGGTGTTCTGGTGGGCCAGTTACTGTCTAAAGGCCCTATCACATGAAATGAAATGATTATCAGCCGTACTTGGCCAATTTCCAGCCATTTAGGACGATAATTATTTCATGTAATAGGCCCTCCAATTCTGACCCAAGGGAAGAATCAGACATGTTGGATTTCAAGTGCCTCATCCTTTTGTTTTTGGAGAAATAAGCTACTGCTAGAAGAATCTGACAGCAGCTTACCCCTACTCTCTCCATTCTACATACACACAGAGATCAGGAGAGATACTTGCCGGAACAAACATTTGGCTGAAAGCTATTGCAGGTATATAGTAAGCTAAATATGGAGTGTACAGTAACTGAAGGTCTATGCTGGATAGGTAGAAGAAACTCATTTGTTGTACCAAAGAAATCCCTATGGCTCTTAGTGTTGACAGACCACCAATATTATGTCTCAGCACTAGAGATAAGCGCAACTTGAGCATGTTCGGGTCCTTCCAAACCTGAACATGCAGTATTTGATTACTGGTGGCTGAGGAAGTTGGATGCAGCCCTAAGGAGTCCTGGAAAACATGGATACAGCCTACGGCCTGTGGCTACTTCCATGATTTCCAGGCAGCCACCGCCAATCAAATGCCGCACACTCGGGTTTGGAAGGACCACTCATCTCTAGCCAGGACATGAAGCGAATGTACCATCAGTACATTCCCTTTAAGTTTTGCACATGAATAGAACAGCGCCGGCACCGCAGTCCCTTTTTATGACCTCAGCCCAGTTTCTATGTACAGCGCACGTTCTATTCCTGATGGTAAATTCACTTAAAGGTCACTACTAGAGATGAGCGAACCTGCCGAGGTTCGGGTTCGTATGAACCTGAACTCTCGGCGTCTGATTCCCGCTGGCAGGTTCACTCATCACAAGTCACTACTCTAGCTGCCCCTCACTTCTGCAATGGAGATACTGAACAATACATAGTCACCCATATTACCTCACATACACATAAACCAAGTAAAATCCAGATTCTATAGAGTAATCCTTTAAGCAACAATTGGCAAAAGACATATACCTAGTGGTCATGGGAAAAGTTCAGTAAAACAAACCATACCTGTCTAACAACCAATGGAAGGCTTTACGTTACACTAAACTGGTACAAACAATAAGACTTTATTATTTTTAAGCCAGGTTTGATTCTTCTATAAGACTTTGATTCTTTAGGTCGTGACCCAAGATGCCAGGCAAGCCACAAGCTAACTCACAGTACTTGGATTTGCAGTTTCTCAGTTACTGAACAGCCTAAGTAAGCCTATGCTTTTCTGAGCCATGAGCTATTCCTGGCCATATGTTTAGCTCTCATTGACTTCTGTTTACCAGCCGGGAGCAGACTGATTCCCTGCAAACCTGCTAATCGGTGCTGATAATGCAAGCACTATCCTGCTATCCATCATCACCCTGTAATAGGCAGAGTATGGAGCCATAGAGCGTCTCTTTCTCTAGAGGACCGGGCATGTATATTCATGCACTCTATGGACTACTTATTTGTTTCAAATCAACTGGTGTCATAAAGTTATACAGATTTGCAATTTACTTCTATTTAAAAATCTACAGTCTTCCCATACTTATCAGCTGCTATATGTCCTGCAGGATGTGGCATATTCTTTCAAGTCTGACATACTGCTCTCTGCTGCCGCCTCTGTCCATGTCAGGAACTGCCCAGAACAGAAGATGTCTTCTATGTAGATTTGCTACTATTCTGGACAGTTCCTGACAAGTACAGGGGTGGCAGCAGAGAGCACTGTGTCAGACCAGAAAGAATACACCACTTTCTGCAGGACATACAGCAGATGATAAGTAGAGATGAGCGAATCAGCCGGATTTCTGGTTCGTATGAATCAGAAATCTCGGCGGCTGACTCCCGCTGTCTGTTCCCTACGTGCAGCCGGTGGATACATCGTAAGGAACGTAAGGATACGAATCAAAAATCAGGCTGATTTGAGTACTGGAAGACTTGAGATTTTTTTAAAATTACAAATCTATATAGCTTTCTAAAAACCAGTTGATTTGAAATACTTTTTTTGCTGGAGTAACCCTTTAATGTCAGGTGGACATCCCCTTTATATTAAATTTGACTGTATTATATAGGTCTTTGGTTCTATCTTCTGTCAGATGAGATAACTTTGTTATGCTCTTTTATCTATTATAAAGGTTTACACTGGGGTTGTCACCAAGATTTTCACACCCACTACCGAAAATTAGGCAAATGTGCCTAATAGAGTGATGGAAACCAGGTACACGTTACATATACCTTCAATAGCTGTAGGCTGAACAACTGTATGTTCTCTATGGGGAAGGTAAGCCTCAGCCAGACTGCTCTGGTACCACGTTACATACCTTCCAAAGCAAACTGGGTGATGTAGTAAAAATCCATCTGACCTCTATCCCCATCATTTGTTTATAGAGAGTCAGGAGCCCCCATACACCTAATACTGCCAGCAGCAGGTTTGTCCTACTCTAGTATAAAGTGTATGGGGACCTTCAGTCCACCACCAGATTTATCATTTAGTCTAAAGGTAGTAATACATATAAGATGGCTGTTAAACATTTGTTTGGCCAACAGCTACGTCTCCCTATTCCCACATACACATGAACACTTGGCCGAGGATCCTCTGGTCTCGTCTTATCTCTTCAAAAACAAAAACGATATGCTAGTGGAAATTGAATGTGTCCAATCCTTCTCTTCTCCTACATCATTTGTTGATGAAAAGTCAGAGACCACCGTAGATATCCTGTTGGAATCTTTGGGTTTGGATGCCACATATTTAAGGCTGCCATACTCCAATCCCTCCCGACCTCTCTCCCACATTTTGCGTGGCTGAACGTTTATGTGTTCTCTATGGTGAGGGATGACTGCTCTGACGGAAGCTTATTTCTTCCTAAACAATAGGGTCTTTCATTAAAGGGGTTATCCAGCGCTACAAAAACATGGCCACTTTTCCCCTCTCTTGTCTCCAGTTCAGGTGTGGTTTGCAATTAAGCTCCATTTACTTCAATGGAACTGAGTTTGAAACCCCATCAAAACTGGAGACATAAGAGAGGGGAAAAAGTGGCCATGTTTTTGTAGTGCTGGATAACCCCTTTAAAAATTCTAAATGGCCAAACCTTCTCTCCATCCTCGTCAGAGTCAGATGCCACCATTAACCCAGATGGTGGGTTTCTCCAGCTTTGTATAATATGTTTGGTTGACCTTAAAGGGGTAATCCAGTGCTACAAAAACATGGCCAATTTGTTTCAGACACAGCACCACACTTGTCTCCAGTTCAGGTGAGGTTTGCAAATAAGCTCCATTTACTTCAATGGAACTGAATTACAAAACTCCACCCAAACCGGAGACAAGAGTGGTGCTGTCTCTGAAACAAAGTGACCATGTTTCTGTAGTACTGGATAACCCCTTTAAGGCTATGTCCACATGGGTTAAATTTGACCATAGATCTTAGTGCAAATTTCACACTGAAACCTCTGTAAATCCATTGACACCCATTGGAAATTTTCCACATGAATTTTGATGCACAGTGTGGTAAAAAAAAAAAAGGTGACATGTGACTTATTTGCCATGGATTGTGTGCAGGAATACCAAGGATTATTCCCAGTGCAGACTGGACATCCATGGTAGAAATCTAAGGGCCCGCCTTGGAGTTCTGCCTTAGAAACACACACTGGACTATTATCTAACATGTGAATATTCCCTTAGAAAACTGCATGAAATCACCTTTAAAATCTGTAATCATTGTCTCCTCGCTTTTTGGAAAATGGCATTTTTTTAAGTCAAGGAACAAGAAGACAAGTAAAGGACTTTAGGGAGAATGCCTGTCACATATTCAGAGAAAATCCCAGTCCAATGAATTTGTATTTAGGCCAAAATCACATGATGGATTTTTTCACATGGGAAAATCAGATGCAGAGAATCAATAACAGAAATCTAAGCAATCATTGTGTCATAGCGTACAGCTATTTAAATCTATTACTATCGGCCACGCATATCTTGTTTACATGGGGAAATGCATGGCTGATAGCAATAGGTTTTAAAGCCCACACCAAAGATGCGATCAGGCGAGGATCGGGCATTTACCTGTTTCTCAGCTGATCACTGTTACTTTTACACAGGCCGATTATTTCTAGCAATGATCCAGACTAATAATTGGCTTGTGTAAAAGATGCTTTAATGAGATGATACTGATTTTTTTGGGGGGTTATATGTCAATTTTTGGGCGGATAGCGAAATCCACTGGCGACTATCATTGAGTCTATGGAAAGTGCAGGATTCCGCCGGGAGGCTGCCTGGCGGAATCTGCTTGAAGTCTCCGCACGTATTCCGCAGTGTGAACACAGAACTGCCCATACAATAGAGGATTTCTCCTCCCCAAGTGCATTATTTTATATTTGGAAACATTGAACTGCAGTTTCCAGTCTTTCGTCCACTTATCCAGTAAAACTAAATCATTTTCCATATTACAGACACCTCCAGGAGAGAAAAGTGGTTTGTACAAGCTCTTTATAGTTCTTCTCTGCTTGGCCAAATTTGGCTGTGTTCACACACAGTATATTGTGGTATTTTTTTTTTATCCCTAAAACGGCTTTACAAAAATAATAACCATAATTTAGTAACTTTTTGGGCAGTTTGCAAATTGTATAATAGCCAAAAAAAAATTCAGCTGTTTTTGCATACAATGTGGCCATTTTTGGAGGGTGCACATAGCCTAATGCTGAAAAGCATAAGACATAGATCCTCCATTCATTTGCACAGTCCTGGATTCTGTTTGACACAGCAAAAGGTCAAAAAGGCCGAACATAACTCAGTCAATTTTTACATTATGGCTATATTCACACTACGTAAAAGTACGGACGTTGTTACCATCGGCAACAACGGCCGTACTTTATGCAGAGTGGAACAATGCCTTATTTTTAATGAGATCCAGGCCGGAGCGTATACACATCATACACGCTTCGGCCGGGATCCCATGAGGAGCCATAGGAAACCCTGTAAGTTCACACAGTGAAGCGAGCGGCTCCGGCCACACGCTTCATTGTGTGCTATGGGAAGCTCTGATGCGGGCGAGGGCTGATGCACCCGCACCAGAGCTCTGCGGCCGGAAAGATCATACGGCCGGTCTCATACGTTATGTGAACATAGCCTTAATGCTTAATCTAAAGTGGTATTTCCAGAACATTCTTTACATGCCAATGTTAAACATTAGACCCAGTTTAGTCACTATACAAGGATCTACATGCACATATATATATATATATATATATATATATATATATATATATATATATATGATGAAGTGCAGCTCTTACCTCACTGAACGCTCCCCGTCCAATTACTTTGATGATATCAAAGTCACTTCTCTTCATTCTCTGCTCCCGGATGTTCTGGACTAATGGCTCCGCTGCCAACCAAGAGATGTGCATGTTTTATGAAGATGTTAAAGTATGAACACAGAGTCTCACATATACAACATGGTATGGCTTACAATGGTATAGTATATCAGACTTGGAGTTGGAGAGGTGACAGAGGAGTTCTGTGACCATAGAAAACTATGTGACCTCAGGCAGGGATTTATCATAGAGGCCAAGAAACCCTGAGGTGACTCTCTGTCATGGCAAGAGACTCTTTCATTTGTTAATGACGTATTTGCTACATCAGGACCATGAGGCCTCTTGTTGGGAGATAGAGACCTCTAGATCTTTTATAGTGTTGTATACAAATTACTGATCCCTACACAGGTCTTGTAAAGTAATAACCATTTTATTACTGCATGTGTCATTAGAATTCCCATCTCATTTCCACAGGATATGCCATAAATGTCTGACAGATATAGGTTTCACCTCTATAGGCCGTATTACACAGCCTGAGCCACACTGCACACAAGCACGATCTATTAGATTGGCCCTCGTTTATAGATTGTATTACACAGCTAGGTGGACGTACAGCCAGGGTTACAGCAAAATCACTTGGGTATTCATGTGGCCCTTTGCTTTAATCAGTCGTCAGCTGCACATCCCCTATTACACAGGGAGATGTGCAGCTGACAGACCATTATTTTTTGACATGTTGGATCTGAGCGATCAGCTAATGGGAAGACCCCTTTTAACTTTATTTATAACAAATCCCTTCATATTTTCCCATTGATGGTGTATCATCCCTTAAAGAGGTTTTTTCAGTGCTTACAAAAACATGGCCACTTTCTTCTAGAGACAGCACCACTTCAGTGTGGGTGGAGTTTTGTAATTAAGTTCCATTGAAGTGAATGGAGCTTAAAGGGGTTATCCAGCGCTACAAAAACATGGCCACTTTTCCCCCTACTGTTGTCTCCAGTTCAGGTGCAGTTTGCAATTAAGCTCCATTTACTTCAATGGAACGGAGTTTCAAAACCCCACCCAAACTGGAGACAACAGTAGGGGGAAAGTGGCCATGTTTTTGTATCGCTGGATAACCCCTTGCAAACCACACCAAAACTTGAGACAAGAGTGGTGCTGTCTCAGGAAGAAAGTGGCCATTTTGTTGTAGCGCTGGTCCCAATACACTTTAGACTATTGGCGGATGAACCCATAACTTGTGGCCGTCAGTCTAACATGTATGGGGCCCTCCGAGCAACCATAGATAGATGAAGTCAGTGGGGATCGGGGTCGGCCCTGATGGAAAATCACAGTCGACCCGTTTGTTCAGAAAGCGATAAACTGCAGTGTGAGTGCCCCCGCTGTGGCTTACCCCTCCCCATAGAGAATACAGAAACGTGCTTGGCCGTCAGTCATTGAAGGCATATGGGGACCTATAGAGTAATCTAGAGTAGTCTTCTCTATTATTTTACACCACCACTATTTTAACCTTGGATTCTCCTAGACAATAGACCTCGTGGTACCAAAGTGATAAGGAATAAAGGTGCTATAGGTTTATTTAGCTTTTCCTTTCCTGGAAACCCACCAGATAACAAAGTTCATAGGCCATGTGCTATAGGTTATATAGGCCATATGCCCATATGCTAGAATACAGCTATCTGAGAAGTCACAAGACTCAAATGTAATTCTCATCTCATTTTTATGGGCCAGCTATGGTTACAAACACTTGTTATTATCATGGTGGGCCCATATAGGCATGAAACTGGGCCTTGTCAGTAGAATAGATACTGGTGAGGACCACCAGGACACTCATCTGTAACATGGACTTAGACCTGCTTGCATTAGAGCAGAGATGGGGAACCTTCGGCCCTCCAGCTGTTGCAAAACTACAATTCCCATCATGCCTGGACAGCAAAAGCGAAGCTTTTGCTGTCCAGGCATGATGGGAATTGTAGTTTTGCAACAGCTGGAGGGCCGAAGGTTCCCTATCCCTGCATTAGAGGATGGGCCAACTGCACAGAATGCTCCTCTGAGAAAGGAGTTACAGAAACGTTTTAAAACATTGTTGTAGAGGAAAATCCCTTTAAGAGGAAGCAATAAATTCAGAAAAAGAAAGATAGAAGAAACAAAGCTTTGTTGTCAGGGTTTACTGGTTTCCAATGGCTTGCAGAAAATAACAATGATTTTACTTTTTTTTCCATTCATAACTGCATGAGGTATGTTTTGCTGCCCCATCACATCTAGTGCTAGAGCCAATTTTTTTCCCTATGAGATAGTGATGAAAGGCATGATGTGACCGCTGCCAAGTTATTTTCCCCTTGTCTGCAACGTGTCAATCCATCCTCGAGCTGATCAGCTGAGTCATGACTGACCATATGGTTGCTAGGAAGTAAACTGCTTAGCAACCACAGTGTTTTCAAATAATTTGTCAGACAGCCTGTCCATTAGATCTAGTCTGTTGGAGAAGCAAGTGTTAGTGGGGTAAAGCCTTGGACTGTCTAGAGTATTTGACTGAAGAAAAGATCCATCTTGAGATTTGCCTTCTTAACCCATTTACTCTACACTAAAGGTGTAGGCTCCTATCATCAATGGGACGGGTAGAAGAGCTCAGATCCCGACCACCTGTCAATGTCAATAGTGGACCACTCATCCCCAATCCCACATATTGGACTATGCACACCCATCAGTCTCATCTCACTCGCTCACATACTTAGAAGAGTGTTGAGAAGTACAATCTGTGAATGAAGTGGCAAAGCTGAAGTGAAGTGTTGTAGGCAAGGAACATATTAGCAGGTTGCGATAACAATGTATGTCTAAAGATATGGAGAAAGTGCATGTACGTAACTACTGAACGTGGTGCACATGTTGGTGGCCCCAAAAGGGGTGGTTTAATAATACTAATCTTTGGAAGGAGGAAACGGATGGGATTGGGGCAACGGGCAACCAGTGCAGTATGCCCGGGGAGCAATGAAGGATCACTGGGTGTGGGGACAGTGGTATGAGCACTTAGTCCAGGGGGGAGAAGCGTAAGACCTCTTCCTTATATGGACTGTGTCAGTCGGTGCTCTTACCGACTCCACATATGGTTAATGTAATAAGGTTACCTCCCTGTCTGTGGAATTAACTCATTCCCACTCTCTTGGAGACAAGAAACCACATGGTCACTTCTGTCAGAAGTTCTGTAAGATCTGTTCTGCAGGATAGGAAACATCCTATAAGGGGATGGGATGAGTCATGGGACATGCTCCTGTCATTGTCATGAGGGACACGCGGTTCCATTCGCCCAGATGGGTCTATACGAGGAGGGGCAGAATCCCAGTAGCTGTTTTCTCTGGCAGGTGGAGGTACTCTCTCGCATTCTTTGGCCTCCTGTCATGGTACAGGGACCAACTCCCAGAAGGCGTTTGGCACAAGGCTCTAGAACAATACTCCAAAGTGCCGTCTAATTGTGCCAACATGCAGAACATGGAGCCCACCCTCTGTTCTTGTCTCCCTGTGGAAGGTGTGCCAGGCCGTGAATGCTAAACTTTACATTATGCTGTCTATTATATATTACCGACTGTTACCCTGCTAGGAAAAGAGACTGTGTCAGCCCGTGCAGCAGCCAGACATGTATGTATAATTACAGGGCGTTCTGCTGCAGACACCGGCACTCCCTATGTTATAAACCAACCCTTCCAGTCAGACTAGTGTGCATATAAACATATACACTATATAGATTATATACAGTCTATATCTATGCAATATTTAAATAGGTTACAGAAACAACTTCAATATATACAAGGCGATGACCACTGTACAACAAATCCTTGCATATCTGCATCGTTTGAATTGCGTAATATGGCGACAAAGAAATTAGCACAACCAATCAATGGCTATGTTCACACTGGACTTATTGCTGCAGATTTGTTACAGATTTTCCCAATTAACGCCTATAGTGAAAATGGAACTCAACTTAGCCAATGGTTTTATCTTAGACAAGGCTATGGCATATGGCAGTTCACGTATTAACGTAAATATATATAATAAAAGGCACTTACCCCAGTGTAGGAAATCTGCTATATGGGTCTCGCTGACCAATGGCGATGTGACCAACTCGTGACACACGCAGAGCATGAGATCCAGCAGAGCATCCAGACTCAGCAGAGCTGGCGGCAGGAGTGTGTGCTCCATCCTGTCAGGACTGGTACTCGATGTTCACGGCCACCTGTCCATGTCACATTGGCTGACGGCTCATCTTATATGGCCCAGGCTAAATATTATAGGCAACCATAGTCACTGTGCGGTATGAAGTGCCCCAGACAATGATAACTCAAGTTATAATTCCTTCTCCTTATTTCTAATGGACACTAGTCGATAAGGTAACTTCTTCTCATGGCTTCCAGCAAATACTCCTTACTATTGCGACAAGCATTATAAGTTAGTTGTGCAGTGGAATGTTGTAAGTTCTCACAAGTTCTGCATCAGATCCTTCACGCCTCGTGCCCTTCTGATCTAGCAGGTTCTCTCCCACCTTATTCCTTTACTTGGCAATCCTCATTCTCCGCTCCTCTCTCCCTATCCTCTAAATTCTCTTTTCTGTCCCACCCTTTTTCTCCCTCCTTCCTGTCACTATCCAACCCCCCTTCTCCACCTCCCTTGTCCCTTTAACTCCTACAGGCTTGAATTACTCACTTCTTTTTCTCGACTCCACTCATTCTCTCTCTCCAGTTCGTTCCTGTCTTGCCCAATCAGGTTTTTCCAGTCATCTATTTTCCAGTCTTCTTTTGCCGCTGCATCCTTCTCCTTAGTTTCCATGTCCTTCTTCCCTTCTTCCATCTTATGTTCTCCATCTCTCCTCCTTACTCTGCTTCATCTATATTCCTCCTTTAGTTATCCCCTCGCTTTCCTTTTGCCACGTTACTTTCTATCATACAAGAGAATCACTTCTGAGAGAAGACGACATTGAGGAGGACATAGGAATTTTATATGCCCCTCTATGTCTTCTTCCCAATCGCCCATGACCCCCGCCTTATTGTCCTCTTTCATAATTTCTCTTTTTTTTTTTTATTTATGGCCTTTAAAGGGGTTATCCAGTGCTACAAAAACATGGCCACTTCCCCCCTCTCTTGTCTCCAGGTCAGGTGTGGTTTGCAATTAAGCTCCATTTACTTCAATGGAACTGAGTTTAAACCCCACCCAATCTGGAGACAAGGGAAGGGGAAAAGTGGCCATGTTTTTGTAGC
Organism: Dendropsophus ebraccatus; assembly: GCF_027789765.1. NCBI lineage: Eukaryota > Metazoa > Chordata > Amphibia > Anura > Hylidae > Dendropsophus > Dendropsophus ebraccatus. Next base: position 80,376,722 of record NC_091463.1, read on the forward strand.
CCTGGATAACCCCTTTAAAATCTCTTCCGACTCCCTATAACTCTACCTATAGAGATGAGCGCAACTTGAGACAATCATTCTGCATTTGATTACCGGTGGCTGAAGAAGTTGGATGCAGCCCTAGGGAGTCCTTGAAAACATGAATAGAGTTTCAGGCTCATCTCTACTCACCTACAATAGTCACGGTTCCATCCATTTTTTGTTCTTGTTCTTGACCTGCTCTCTTCCCACCTGTCCTTCCATCCTTTACAAGCTCTTCAAGCACAGTTCACACTTTCTGGTCCCTTCATCTACTTGTTTGAATCTGACACTTTCTTTTTTATTCTGTGTAATATTTAAAGGGATTTTCCAGCCTTACAAATCTTATGGCCCACCCTCCGAATAGTGAAGGGGGGTGCTAATAGTGCACAGTAAAGAGGCTACAGTGGTCCTTTTGTACAGATGATCGGCAGGGGTTTCGAGTGTCAGACCCCCAACGATCTAATATTGATGACTTATCCTTAGGATCATGTTTGGAGAAGAGCCAGATTCTCCACTCCCACTAAAATTCATCCAGTTTTTATTTCATATGTGAATATAAAACACTATTACATAATTCGCAAAATAAATCCTTCAAATTAACTGGTCGCAGAAAGTGCCAGTGTAATTTACTTCTATTAAACAATCTCAAGTATTCCAGTACTTATCAGCTGCTGTATGTCCTGCAGTAAGTGGTGTATTCTGTCTAGCCTAGCACAGTGCTCTCTGCTGCCACCTCTGTCCATGTCAGGAACTGTCCAGAGTAGTAGCAAATCCCCATAGAAAACCTTTCCTGTTCTCCAGACTGGAAAGAATGCACCACTTACAGCATACAGCAGCTGATAAGTACTGGAAGGCTTGAGACTTTTTAATAGAAGTAAATTACAAATCTCTGGCACTTTCTGGCACCAGTTGATTTCAAAGAAAAAAAAAATTGGTGAATAACTGAATAACTCAAAGCTGATGGAAAGTCCTGATACTTGGCTGGTACCATGGCTGTTCTAAAAGGAAAAAACTGGGCATCAATTTTGTAGGGCTGAATAACCCCTTTAATTCCCCCTATGGCACAGGTGTTAAACTGAGGCCCTCCAGCAGTTGAAAAACTACAATTCCCATCATGTCTGGACAGCTTTAGCTTTGGCTGTCCAGGCATGATGGGAATTGTAGTTTTGCAACAGCTGGAGGGCCGCAAGTGTGACACCGCTGTCCTATGGTGAAGGTGCACGCAAACTCTAAAATTGGTGCATACGTTACACTTATGGGGGGTGGCACATGGTCTATGGGGGAAATTTATCAAACATGGTGTAAAGTGAAACTAGCTGGTGTAAAGTGAAACTAGCTCAGTTGCCCCTAGCAACCAATCAGATTCCACTTTTCATTCCTCACAGACGCTTTGGAAAATGAAAGGTGGAATCTGATTGGTTGCTAGGGGCAACTGAGCCAGTTTTGCTTTACACCATGTTTGATAAATCTCCCCCTATGTGTTCTGCAAAAAAAACCTTCAAGACCTTCAACCTAACCACGTGTAGTGTTTCTGCACAGCTCTCTAGCGGGATGGGATCCAAGCTTGTTTTCAATAAAATCTAGATTCCGTCACATAGGCTGTTAATATGCAGATGTGAATGCTGCCTTAGGCCGTTTCACACTACGTATTACGGCCGCAAGTCCCAACCCAACCGCGAGTCCGATGACAGCTCACAGTTCATGTCATCAGACCCGGCGATCAGGCTGAGACTTGCGGCTGCAAGGATAAAACTGGCCTTAAAGGGATTATACAGGATTTTAAAAAAAACATTCTTCCAGAAACAGCGCCACTCCTGTCCTCAGTCTGGGTGTGGGGATTTGCAGCTCAGCTCCTTTGAAGTAAATGGAGCTGAGATGTAATACCACACACAACCTGTGGACAGGGGTGGCGCTATTTTTGCAAGAAAGTAGCTATGCATTTTCTTGTTCTGAATAACCACTTGTACCTGCAGTATTGGAAAGTATATGTTCACATGAATGTCTAAAGGCTAAAAATGATTATCACATTCTCCTTAAAGGGGTATTCTAACCTCAACCAATATAGTTATACTTGTGAAACTCATGTAGTTAAATATTTTTATGACTACATTCCTCCATATATGCTGCTCTTTCCATTCCATTGTTGACAGCTCGTTGTTTTGGTTCAGACCACCACTCTGCTCTAAAAGCAGTGGTATGGCCGGTGGATAAATAGCTGTAATGTAGATATATAGATCTATAGTGTATATGTACTGTATAATAAATACATCTATGTATACTAGAGCTATACCCAGCCAGACACTTGTTTTGATCGTACGGCCGGGGGGGTGCGGGGGGCGATCATGCGGCCGGGGGCTGCGGGGGGCGATCGGGGCTGCAGGGGGCTGGGGGGGGGGGGCGATCGTACGGCCGGGGGGTGCGGGGGGCGATCATGCGGCCGGGGGGTGCGGGGGGCGATCATGCGGCCGGGGGCGATCGGGGCTGCAGGGGGGGCGGGCAGAATATACATTACCAGGTCCCCGCTCCTGCTTGCTTCGGCGGCTCCCGACACGTTCTGCCCGGCCAATCAGTGCGCTGCCCAACCGCAGCGCACTGATTGGCCGGGCGGGCCGTCAAGACACCGGGAGTCCCGAAGCAAGCAGGAACGGGGACCCGGTAATGTATAATGTCCGGCGGCTAGGGGGTTAATGGGGAGGGCTGCAGACAAAATCGCAGCAGGGATGTACATCCCTGCTACGAGTTTCTCTGCTAATGAAAGTATAGGGCTGGGATCTGCAGCAAGTCTCGCTGCAAAAACGCAGCAAGGAGACTCGCTGCAGATCCGGCAAGTGGGTTTGTACCCTAAAAAGTCCATTAAACCTGTAGTCTATATGTTCTCATAAGGTTGTGACCCTTGTGGGTAGATCCTGCCTCTGTAACAGAACACAATGGGTGATAACAGGGAGAAATAGCATGCATTACACCTGCAGCCACATACTGCAGGACAGGTGCTGTAAAGGGAGGTGCAGCCAAGAGCTGTAAAGTGATAGACGTGGCGGCAGACAAATAAGCGGGCAGATAGATGGCAGATATAGATAGAAATCTCATTCTTTCCATGTCTCTCTCCCTATTCACAAGTTCCACACGCTCTAAATATAAACATCCGAAATCTCTCGGCACAGGAATGTAACCAAACATAGAGCAGATCAGCGCACAATGTTTAACCCTCCCTGCCAGGCATAAGCCAACGCCGGACAGTGCAGGCACAGCTGGCGGAGAGCTTAACCCCTGCCTCCCTGCTGCCCCCCCCCCCCCAGACTCGGTTGGTTTCTATCCTGAACAAACAACTGGCAGAGAGGATCATCCGCCCAGCAGAGTCCAAAATAAATGATAAAGCCCCTGCCAGAGACGGGTGCCCAATCCGTGTAATGCCCACAGAGCGGGCAGCGTGCCAGGGAACAGTCTTTATAAGTGAATTAAACTTAGCCCATGTATGACTGAGATCCTAATGATGGAACAGGATAGTTATTTGTCTGACAATGACTCCTAATGATGGAACAATGGTCAGCACCTCGCTGGGCAGTGCACACATTGCCGTGGTGAAAGACTATTATTTTTTATATGGTCACTTTATGAACATATATCTAAAGTGCCTGGACACCTGTCTGATCTCTATATACACGGAATGGTCACTTTAATAAAGACACCTCTTATGGTTGGAGCGTCCCTGTATGGACATTAGTACCGTGTCCCCATAGTGCGACAAGCGAGTGATCAGTCTGATTGTGAATCCACATTAAATGGGAAAAATCCAGTGATCTGAGCAACTTAGGACAGGGATGGGGATCCTGCGGCCAACCAGCTGTTGCAAAACTACAATTTCCATCATGCCTTGTGGGGGGTTTTCACGCAATGATGTGTAGAGTATACAGGGAATGGTCTGATCCGGTGGGCGTGAAGAACTCATTGACGAAAGGAGGAAGCCGGTAATCACTATGGGGGGGTTTATCAAAACATGGTGTAAAGTGACACTGGCTCAGATTGCACTCTTCATTCCTCCCAGACTCTTTTAAAAATGAAAGGTGGAATCTGATTGGTTGCTAGGGGCAACTGAGCCAGTTTCACTTTACACCATGTTTGATAAATCTCCCCCCTAGTCTTTACAGTCCTCAAATCGTAATCTTATAGAACGTCTCAGGGATGATGTAGTATGGGTTGTTCAAACCATGACCTCTGGTATTTTCACCATACAATGGTCTCTCCTTGGTCAGTGTAACATGAAATCACATTTGAAGGGGTTTAAACATGGCCACTTTCTTCCAGAGACAGCACCACTCTTGTCTCCAGTTTGGGTGCAGGTTTTGCAACTTATTTTCATTGAAGTTAATGGAGCTTAATTGCAAATCACATCTGAACTGGAGACAAGAGTCGTGTTGTCTCTGGAAGAAAGCGGCCATGATTTTGTAGCGCTGGATAACCTCTTTAAAAGAGAAGTCCTGTGAAATTCAGGCCAGGCTGGTCGGCATGGGAAAACTTAAAGAGATAATCTGGCACTCAATCATAAACATAGTTTTCCCACTTACCATCCCTCTGGAGTCTGTCTCCGTTTGAATTTCCCGCTGTTTGCAGTTCCCTGAAGCTCCAGTTGGTGTCATCATGTTTTCTTTACTTCCTGGTTTGGGTTATCCCATGATGCACTTTGTCTCCTGTGATGTCTAACTGACTTGGTAGAACTGTTAGATGTCTTAAAGCTTGCTCAGCCATTCAGAGCTGAGCAACCTGTCTCATCTGACAAGGGCTTCGACCCGCCTCCCCCTTGATGATGTCATTGTCACAAAATGGCTGCCACAGAAAAGCCTGGGGTCAACAGTCATTAGGTAAAAATGAGTTTATTTCACTTCTTGGTGAGGGGTTAAGGGGGAAAAGATAGGGAAGGGGGCAGATAGGTGATTGAAGCATATTACAAAGTTATATAACCTTGTAATTTGTTTCAATTACTGGGAAAAAGCTTTTCGCTGGAGTACCCCTTTAATAAATGTAGCACTGTTTCCAGGTCCCAATGTCTGCTGCCAGCTGTCATTTTCAGCTGGTATCCGGCTCTTCCAGCTGCTGCGTCACACCTGAATAATCAATTGCCTGCTCAGGCAGTGAGTGTAGGAGTGTCCCACAGCAGTCACTGATTGGCTGAGCAGGCAATCGCCCAGCCATGTTGTGATGTTGCAACTGGAAGAGCTGCAGGCCACTGGCGGCTGTCAGCTGGTCCCAGGAGCTGCAAAAGGATTGGGAATTAGAAGGGTAAGGGAAGTTACTGCACCCCCTTGCCTTTCTGACTTCTCCTTTAACATACAATGCTCCTGACTAGAGATTTTGTCTGAACCTGAGCAAGCAGCTATGAAGTTAGAGGCAGCACTAGGGAGCCATCTCTACTCCAGACACTGATGTGGGACACGATAATCACTGGGAAATCCAACCACAGCATCTCACTGGTATAACTTATTGTATTAGTGATTGGCTGTCTAGTGGCGCCTCCCTATAGTACAGCGCAGAACCATGTTATTGTTCTAGCACACTATATATACTGTACAAAACCCCAAAGAAAACCCAGTCACCGGCCAGGATTCACCGCAGCCGAGTCTGTTATATGTAAGGACTTGCTTCATCTGCATTAGATACTTTACTTTTTTACTTTTTGTAGGGTTTAGACCCAAGTGCTAATTTTCCAGAGTTATGGGTTCAATATACAATAACTTTTACCAATTGTCATTCTGGAATGAAATTATATTAGTCTCTCTGTGTAATAGAGCCAGCGATCAGCAGCTGAGCAAGCAAACATTCACTTATAGTGCGTTTACACAGGCAGATTTATCTGACAGATTTTTTAAGCCAAAGCCAGGCACAGACCCTAAACAGGGAACGGGTCATAAAGGGAAGACTGAGATGTCTCCTCTTTTCAAATCCATTCCTGGTTTTGGCTTTCAAAATCTGTCAGATAAATCTGCCTGTGTAAACGCACCATTACCAGCTGATCTCTGTCTTTCAACATGTCAAACCTGGCCAGACATCTCTGTGTAATGAGATGCACAGGCAATGGCTGATTAAAGGGACGCATGATTGTCCAGCCGTGTAATAGGCTCAGGAAGCAAGAGACGTTTTAGCAGATCAGCACTGGCCTACATGGAGGGTCACTTAGGGTACTATTACACGGAATGATAATCGGCCCGATTCGGCCGATTATCGCTCTATGTAATAAATACAACAATCATCGGCTGATCGTTAATATAGCTTCTGACCTATATTAGTCGGGTGCCGACCGCGCACCGCTACATGTAATATCGGTGCGCAGCCGGTGACTGACGATATACATTACCTATCCACGTTCCAGGGCTGCTGCGGTCTTCTTCTCCCCGGGTCCAGCACGCTCTAGCTTCAGAGCAGCTTATCAGCTGACAGGCCGCCTGGCCAATCACAGGCCATGGCGGTCCCGACCTGTGATCGGCTGAGCGGCCTGTCAGTTGACAGGCCACTCTGAAATTAGAGCGCGCGGGACCCGGGGAGAAGCGGACCGCAGGAGCAGCCCTGGAGCGTGGATAGGTAATGTATAGAGTTAAAGCAAGGGCTGCAAGGACATCGGTAACGATGTCCCTGCAGCCCTTGTTTAACGATTATTGGGCCGTGTAATAGGCCCAGTAAACGAGCGACGATCTAGCAGATTGCTGCTCGTTTACAGGTATTATCGGGCCCCCATCGGCCCGTGTAATACCACCCTTACAGAGCCTATAATCTCTAGCAAGGGTTCTCATTAAATTCCTAATCTTAAGCATGACTCCACATCCCATTCCTAGCCCCCAACATGACTTCTATTCTTGTTCCTGGTTTCCCTAGCATGGCGTCCCTTTCTCGGAACCCTTAATATCCAATAGTGCTAGGGATATATAACAAGGCTAAATGAAGGAATAAAGAAAACAAAAAAACAGGATTGCGCTCAGGACTAATAGTAATTTGAATGAATAAGAGAACCAAAATATCTGTTGTACTCACACTCCACAGGGGGGGATAGAAAAGCCACCTTATCTATATCCCCCTCCAAATCAGCAGGCAACAGGTCCACGCCTAAAATCGCCATCGGCAGGTAGATTTTCTACAGGTCACAATGGATAAGATAATAGGTCACTGGCAACGCGTTTCGGTGATCAAATGTCACCTGTGGAGTGAGTACAACAGATATTTTGGTTCTCTTATTTGTTCATTTTACTATTAGTCCTGAGCACAATCCTGTATATTTGTTTTCTTTTTTCCTGTAAGTTGACCACTGTATTTCCTGGATGGTTTGGGTATCTGGATCCGCTTGCTCTCCCTATGGGATATCACATCCGCAATGTATTAATAGATGTGCCTACGTAGCTCTATGGTAATGTGGGGGTTAATTGAACCCACCATCACCCGGTGAGTAATTTTTTACCCTTCTGATTCTATGCTGGATGAGCGCTGCCCCTATCTACTGTTCCATAGGGCTAAATGAAGACAAGACTACAGATTATATACAAATATATTTTAAAACAAAATGTTACAACTCACATTCACAACATTAAAATTCAAGTCAAATAAATAAAATCTGTCACATTATATAAAAAAATCCCGTCCACCATCAAAAACATGGAAACTAAAATGATCCGACTGATCAATAGAAGTAATGTGGGCTATAGAACAGCCCACCGCTTTATCTAGGCCAGGGGTGCGGAAACTCTTCTGCTCCGAGGGCTACAATCGCTATATTGAACCACTCCCAAGCGATAAAACTGAAAGGGTGATTACCTCAGAGACATTTACATTTACAGCATATATAAAGTGTTATAAATGTCTGGGTTCTCTTCTCCATCTGATCTGCACTCCTGGGGCCGAAACCATGCACACAGCACTGAGGATAATAGGAGTGCTGGCAACAGCCTGGCATGTCCACTATAATGGAGAGGTGCATGCATAGACTGTCACTGCTCTAACCCATATACTCCTATCTGGAGTGTCAGATGACCCCCATTCTCCTTACAGGAGGCCAATGGAGCTGTACAGTGCAACATTCCTATTTGCCCGTTCCTGCTCCTGAGCCGCGCATACAGACAAGACATTATGCAGTTCAGATGGTTGCAGGTATAAGGGACTTCGGAATGTGCACATGTAAAACTACCGAAAAAAAATCAGGTGATATAAGTGAACAAGTCTGGTTACCATGTGCAGCATCAAAGAATTTCCTCTGCTGCAAATAATATATTATACATGACCACAATGGCATATGGAGTCTGAGCGGACACCGCAGCTGTGCAGCATGTGTAAGCCCTGGAATAACCTTCATCTGCCATGGTTATCACAACGACAACATAATATAGTGGGGAAACTGCTGAAAAGGGCTGACTGTAGAAGTTTTAACATTAGGGAAATAGTACCTAGAACCTGAACTAATGTCACTAGATTCATGCTCCAGAAGAAAAGAACAAGGGCTACACATTGTTAAAGGGAACCAATTACCAGTATTGTGCAGATATGGTTCCCATATAGATATACTGTGCAGCTCCCCGAGCATACCAGCCGCATCACAAGTCATGGTCACGGCATGGCTTCTCTCTAGATTGCACTCCCTGATTGTGTATGATTTAGCAAAGTAAAAAAAAAAAAAAAACCATCTATATACATAAAATCACACTTCATATTCTTATAGTGTCCATTGGCACAGCCGGCCATTTTCATTGTTGTGTCCGCAATCCCGGAAGCCAACAGATTGTCACGATTGATCTCCACCTCAGAGCTGCCATCTTAAGTGCGGGTGTCCAGATTCCTCATGTAATCTTGTAACGCTTGCAGTCGAGCATCAATATCTGAAAGGTCGGAAAGTTGGTCAAAGTGGTTTTCTGGAATTGGGAAGAGACAAAACGAAATGTGTGATCAGTTATATGTGGTTGTACACTGGTTACAGCCACCTATAGTAAAAGCCCATGATCCCGCACATATCCCTAGCCTGTGTTTATGGTGCCAAAACCTCTTTAATAATAAAAGGGGATCTCGCATCATGAATAGTAATAAGATGTGTAAAACACTTTCATCTATGAAGAAACGGAGGCCGATACTGTTCATTTATTTCCTACGTCCGATGTAGAGAAAGCTGAATACGCCGGCTCTGCTATTCCTCTACATCCTATGGGACAGAACAGCCCCTTATGGCTATGTAGGGATCACACAGTACAATGGTCGGACAAACAAGCATTTGGATGGCAGTTTTCAGCATCTCTTTACAGCAACATAGCTCCTCTATGCAACTGTTTTGAAGGGTTACTGCCATATTATAAAACCTTTAAATATGTTAAAGAGTCAAAAGGTTTAGACCTCCCTCATATGTCCATGGCCGTTTTTTGCGGTCAGAAAACACTGATCAGGAATCAGTTGTTCCTGACAGTTAAAATGGTGAAGAAAAAAAAAAACCCTATACTCACCTGGGGCTCCCATCCGTCTTCTCTCTCTGTCTCATGGCTTTGTAAGTGCACAAGCGACGCCACAGAGAGGGCGACCTCTTCTGACTGGAGGCATAATGCTCAAAAGAGTGACTGACAAGACCACTGCATTTGCTGTATATGCTCCTGATTAGCAGCGTGTACAGTTAAAGGGCCAGAGTCAGCACAAAGGAGCACTTGCCCGGGCTGCCAAGCAGTGCATCCACAATTCCGAACAGTTTCCGGATGCACAACTGGAGCAGTCTGGAATTCCAGATGCCCCTTTAGGGTTATATGGGGCATGTCCAATTATTTCTGGACCTATTTTCTCGCACGGATACCCATGTCGAATAGAACCCTATAGGTCAGGAAATCTATCTAGATCTGGACAGATTTTCCTGATGTGTGAAGAGGACCTTAATCAGTCGGGCCTGAGTGTTCTGACCCCCAAAGATTGCTAGTAAGGTTCGGGACAAGTGCTCAACTAAGTTCTTCTCTCCCCTTCTCGCTGCACAAGACAGGCTCAATACACTTACTACAGACTCCGTCTTCTAGTGAGTTGGGAAGTGAAGGGCTTAGCCGAGCGCGTCTCCTGCCTCATTCTAGTGGTCAGTGGGGGCCTGAATGCCCTAACTTATTAAAATGTTTGACATCTCTTTTAAAGTTACAATGACAGTTTAAAGGATGGAACAAGAAGGCAAAGAATCTGTAAAAAAAAAAAACTATTTTTGGTTTTCAACAATTTTTGCACAAACCTTTCTCCATTTTTCGGTCATAAGTTGGGGTACTGGAAAGTCTCTTTGCAGATAATCGATCTTTCTTGCCCTGGAGAGCGGGGAAGATGACAACAAAAAGAGAAAGAATACGTGCATAAGAATAACATGATTGAAAACGTATACTTGGCTATGTGGCATGAGGACTAGAGGAAACCTGGGATCACTTAGCTACAAGTTATGCTGGTTTGGAAACGTACGCTATTTCGGCTGTTCCAGGAAGAGTGAGTGAAGGGCTTCCTTCCACGCGCTGCTGGTTTTCTCTCGTCACTGTAATACGGTTAATGCAGAGAGTGAATAGAACGGAAACAGAGACATAAACCTAGGAAAAGGGGGGGGGGGGTGTTAATTAACAGCAGCGTCTATTACCTGCGCAGACGTTCAGCATAGTCCATTTCATCCCCAGAGCTTCGATATGATCGATGACTTCCAATACTTTCAACTTTTAGACAATGAATAAAATTTACAAGGTGATAACATAAGTCAAAACCAGCAAGTTAAACAATAATGACTTAGTATAACGTACTGGTGTATTGAGGAAGGAAGTGTGATTGCACATCTGGTCATAAAATTAATTTAGGATGTTGAGATGTTGGATAACCCACCTACTAACAACTGCTATCAGTCATCAAGAGCCATATAAGTGAAATGAAAAATATACATTACATATATAAAAAGTACTCACCAGCCCCATTCCCTGCCATTCTGACACGGCCTAGTCCTGTTGCACAGCACTTCCTGGTTTTAGTCTCGACATGTGCCTGCTCAGCCAATCACTGAGATGGAACATTGCTAAGTGGGCACTGCCTTATTTGTAGAGTGGCAGTAGGGGAGCAGGGCACAGGAGTATACCTTTGAATATTTATCAGTCCCATTGAGCACCTTTGCATAGAAACGTCCCAGATAATCATACAGAGAACTGCTCTGTATGAGAGGCTGACTTGTGCAGTCTTTTTATGACACTGACAGCTATTAAATCAGAATGGTCACTATCTTAAACTACATTTTGCTAGCAGTGGCCAGTATAGGGGAAATGCCTGGCCATGGTGCCCTCCCCCCCAGCTAAATATTCCTGGGGGCTGCATTCTGAAAGGGGTTCGCTCTAGGGAGGTATCCAATAAAAAAGATCCAACCAAGAGCAAAAAGTTCATAGTGGGTGAAAGTAGATTGTCAACCCCAATAACACGAACAGATGTGAATGTTGGGAGGTAGGAACTAAAATAAATACAGGAGCCATGATTATATTTTACTGCCTGTTATATTATAAGTGTTCTGCCAGCTTTCTGTTTTCTTACTAGAGAGAATAAAGTAGCATGTCACTTAACTGTTCTGACTGAATAGGACTGACACAAGTGTGAACAGAGCCTACCTCTCCAATTTGGCACCTGTGTTAATGAATCATGTATGGAGTCTAAGGGGGTTGTGTGTAAGATTTTACGGCTTACCTGAAGAGCTACGTCTCTGGCCTCTCACACTGGAGGGAGAACTGGAAACCCGACGACATCTAAATAAATGAAAAAAAAAACATTCTGATCTATATGAAGTGTATATACTTGGAGTATAGCTTGTTATGCTGATGTGGATACTACATATGTGAGGGGTGTTTTATTCAATATGTTGTATATTTACTTATACAAAACTATCTTTATTTCTTTTGACATTTCTTGGTCCCATGTGCAAGCCACCATATTGGAGCCGTGAATGGACATACGCTCAGACGACTATAAGTATGCAAACAAAAGAGAGCACTGGAAACCTTATGTCCTGGGCTATACAGACAGTGACGACAGCATCGTTCATCATGCTGTCAGACCAGCAAACACTCATACATTGTGCTTTTAACTGCTATGTATATTTTTGTGAAACTGACAACTGTATCATTTGTCACTTTTAAAGCGAATGTACCACTAGGTACACTGCTTTGTGTTTTAGACATGAACAGACCAGCGCTGGCGTAGGGATGCCAGTGCCGGTGCCCTTTTTCTTGAACCGCGCACTGTGCCGGTCTATTCCTGAGCACCGGTCGGGCACGAAGCACTGAGGGTGGGCCAGTTCAAAAAAATAAATAAAAAGGACTGCGGCACCGGCACCCCCGCACCAGAGCCGGTCTGTTCATGTAAAAAACACAAAGCAATGTGCCTAGTGGTACATTCACTTTAAAATAGCTTCTTAGTGAATAATGGTAAAAATTGTCACTTTGTATTCATAGAGTATAATAAAAAGTTGCTTGCAAGTTTCTGTGAGGTTAATTCATAAAAGTGACAAACCACTATGGTTTTACTTCCTGTTGGCACAGCAGCTAAAAAGAGGAAGAATGCCAACCTCTCTGTAAGGAAAACAAATACAAAAGACTACACATTGCCAATACATCTATAGGGATTTTTCCACTTTAAGGACATTGAAGTGTACCTGTCATGAGGGCTGATGCCGGATCAGCAGGGAGCTCCGCGGTGTGGGCAGAAGATCAGGCCTCCATGGCTATGAACTTGTATGAGACTATACTGCCCACAACTTTATTCTGATCCAGTGGGTTTCGCACACATTACAGTTTCATGTTTAAAGCCATGGAGACTTGAACTTCCGCCTGAACGTTTCACCCATATTAAGGCTATGTTCACACTACGTATGGGACCGGCCTTTCCGTGACCCCGGCCGGGTCATGGAACGGGCGGTCTCTGGCCGGATCATCTCGGATGATCTTTCCGGCCGCAGAGCTCTGATGCGGGCACATCAGCGTGCGCACGCATCAGAGCTTACCATAGCCGAAGCCGCTCGCCTCACTGTGTGAACTTACAGGTCTTTCTGCGGCCGGAATTCACTGAATTATTTGTGGGGCCGCACAGATCCCGGCCGGAGCGTATACGATGTGTGTACGCTCCGGCCGGGATGCCATTGCTTAATAGGCTGTGTTCCACTGCACAAAAACTACGGCTGTTGTTGCCATCAGCAACAACGGCCGTAGTTTAACGTAGTGTGAACATAGCCTAAAACCAACTGGCACGCTACAATCACACTACAGAGGTGCCAATTGGAGCACTGACAGGCGCAGCATTTATCATTGAAATCAAATCAAAAAAACTTCAAATGCCACAACTACCGACTGGTTAAATGACTGACATTAGTGTGATCACTGAAGCCAGTCACTGACTATGAGCACTGGCTGCTAACAGCAACCACTGTCTATGAAATATGTTTGCTTCATAGAGTAACTACAACTCTGTGACTTAGACGTAAAGCACAAGTCCTTAAGGCTCAAGTAGCCATGATGTACACGTACGTCATGTGTAACCAGTAATGAATATCCACTTACTTCTTTAAGTCTGTCTCTTTCTGCTTACGTTCCTTGTCTCGAATATAGGCTGTTGGATCAAATCGAGGAGGACGGATGGCTAAGAGGAAACATTTTCAACAGAAGATAAAATTATTCTTCAAATCGCTGTGTATAACCATGTACAAAATTTTATATTTCATTTAAATCTAAAACTCTTTACTATCTATTGTGCTAATGTAGCTAACGAAGATCTTGTGTCCATCTACAAGAAGCCCATTGTTGTTGACATTTCTTTTTTTATTATAAGGGGTCCGGAGTCTCTTGCTTTCCGGTCAGCAGATGCAGGATATGACAATGTAGCTCAAAAATACAGCACAAATACTGTCATACTGTGGCTGAAAACAAAGCAGACTTTGTGCCTCCTTCCTTAAAGTCAACCCTCCGTGTTCCTTCATCTGTTTAGCGAAGGCAAACAAACATCCAACTGGTTGCTAGGCCCTTCATGCATATCACATACTTGAATGCAAGGGATATAAAACACACACACTCTCAGTTTGAGATTTGTATCAAAAAATACCGTAATAGAAGCTGCAGTAGGGGGAATACAAAAAAAAAAAATAATAATAATCATCAGGACAATGTGATTCATGGCAGCCACTGTTTCTGTGTTGGTTAAAGGGGTTATCCAGCACTACAAAAACATGTCCACTTTTCCCCCTCTCGTCTCCAGTTCAGGTGTGGTTTACAATGAAGCTCTATTTACTTCAATGGAACAGAGTTTGAAACCCCACCCAATCTGGAGACAAGAGAGGGGAAAAAAAGACCATGTTTTTTTAGCACTGGATAACCCCTTTAAAGCGACTCTGTACCCACAATCTGACCCCCCCCCCCCCCCAAACCACTTGTACCGTCAGATAGCTGCTTTTAATCCAAGATCTGTCCTGCAGTCCGTTCGGCAGGTGATGCAGTTATTTCATAAAAACAATTTTTAAACTGGCAGCCCCGTGCCCTACGGGAGTATCTGTGCCCTAACTTTGCACCACCGGAGGGGTCCCTCCTCCCAACCTCTTCATCATTAGGAATGCCACTGGAACATTTTCTCCATGCTGAACATTTGCAGAGGTGTCTTTACGATCCAGCCCATGTGCCGGGCTGACACAGCTGAGGAATAGTAGGCAATCTGCCTGGAGCATTCCTAATGATGAGGAGGGCGGGGAGGAGGGACAGAGAGGTTGTGCCAGCCTAATGCATACACAATCTAGGCCACTCACGTAGGGCACAAGGCTGCCAGTTTAAAAGTTGTTTTTATGACAATAACTGCATCACCTGCCAAACAGACCCCAGGACAGATCTTGGTTTAAAAGCAGCTATCCGAAGGTACAAGGGGTTTGGGGGGGGGGGGGGGGGAGTTGTCATATTGTGGGTACAGAGTCGCTTTAAGTCCGCTGGAGTTCCAGGAAGAGCTGAGCTCAACTTCTTAAACTCTTTCCATAACCCCCACTTCAGAATTGAGGAGAGTCCACGCAGACTCCATCAATCACATTCTTTAGAGGTGATATCCCATGTGCAACATAGGTCAAGAGATGCCACCTACCCACAGGAGAGGGAGATAACCTTGGCTGCCTAGTGAGACTCCTTCCCTCTCTGGAGTGAAGTCCGCTCCTCTCTCGTGATGTGGATCTCTCTCTCCTTGAAGAACTATCTCCTCTAGATGAGCTACGATGAGCAGGCCCCCGGCCGGCAGAGCTGGAGTGACTCTGTGAGGACGGGCCTGTAGGTGTAACCCGTCTGTAAGGAGGAAGAAATGATAACCATTTAATAAGGTGCATGCTACAAAATAATGACTGTCTCACCCTCACCCAACTCACCCTCTTTTATACATGGCCAGCTCAGTGCTCAGACTCTTTACTTTCAGACGAAGGGTCCGCTCGATCGCTCGCAGTTCTTCAAGCTGAATTGGGAAAAAATAAATTAAAAAAAAAAAAGATTTTTAGACCAACTCTTCCTACAGTCACCTATTGTTAGGAGTCACTGTCGTGTGTTTGGTTTTTTTTTGTTTTTTTTTTGCAGAAATCAATAGTGCAGGCAATTTTAAGAAACTTTGTAACTGGGTTTATTAGGCAAATATGCCATTATCTGCATTCAAAAAGACTTTCCCCAGGCCCCCCCCTTCCCTCTCTCCTTCCTTGCTCATTATCAGGAAATAGTCTTGTCTACATCAGACTTGCACCTGTCTGTTCTATAGAGAGGGGAGGGGGAGGAGGGAGAGTAGTCGCCAGCAGAGAACAAAGGATTACACAGCGGGAGCTGTATGAAAGCCGGTATTCAGAGGTCAGACAGGTCAGTGCTGACTTCAGAGGACATAGCCCAGTGATGTAGCTGTAAATTAACTCTTTGTTGTCCTCTTTTGGTGCCTCATCTCCCTCCACCCCTCCCCTCTCCATAGAGAACAATGAAGACATGGGGGCGAGCTTCAAACTGCTTTTTCATGATAAAAATGCATTTTTCGGCTAATAAACCCAAATACAAAGTTTCTTAAAATCGCCTGTGATTTCTTAAAAAAATAAATAATAATAATTAAAACGACAGGTACACTTTAAACAAATTTCATATAGTAAACTGTAAAATCTGAATGAAGGGAACATTCCAAGATTATAGATTAGCACCTATCCACTGGAAAGGTGATAAGTACTGAATTGATGGGGGGGGGGGGGGGGGCCCTAACAGTCACAAAACCAGGGGTTCACTGTGCTCAAAGTGAATGAACAAAAACAATGCTCCAGTTTGACTGCACTCACTATAGGACTGCTGAGTACAGTGCTCGGAGTGTGACTACCAATGTTTGCATTACCACGTGCAACCTTTTACAATGGGGCGTAGCTAAAACACCTGAAATGAACTATTAGGAGGGGTGTGCACACTCTATATATCCAAAAGTATCTCGTAATTGGGAAGATATATATGAGTGGACTGAAGCCCCTGGAGGCCATCTTCAGAAATTCCAGAGCTAGTGACACAGCAACAGGATGACAAGATTTATCAAAAATGGTGTAAAGTGAAACTGGCTCAGTTGCCCCTAGCAACCAATCAGATTCCACCTTTCATTCCTCACAGACTCTTTGGAAAATGAAAGGTGGAATCTGATTGGTTGCTAGGGGCAACTGAGCCAGTTTCATTTTACACCATGTTTGATAAATCTCTCCTTATATATCCAAAAGTATGTGCACACCCCTCCTAATAGTTCATTTGAGGAGTTTCAGCCCACTGCAAAAGGATGCATCAAATCACTCACACAGCCATGCAAACACTGATAGTGTTACAGGGTTTTAGATTGGATACCAGCTTTGCCACAAGTGAAATTTCTGATCTCCTCAATGTTCCCCGCTCACCTGGATTTGCGATTTATCAGTACTAACAGCACAGCCATGAATCTGAAGACCATGCAAATTCACAGAGCAGCGCCATTGTGTGGTGCAGCATAGGATAAACGATTTATACACATCTTATGCTTCACTCTGCCTCTGGAACGGAGATCAGTGCAAGGACTGTGTGCTGGGAGCCCCAGGAAAGAGATTTCCATGGCCTATTACAGGGGTAGGGAACCTTGGCTCTCCAGCTGTTGCAAAACTACAACTCCCATCATGCCTGGACACCCAAAGCTTTAGCTTTGGGTGTCCAGGCATGATGGGAGTTGTAGTTTTGTAACAACTGGAGAGTCAAGGTTCCCCACCGCTGGTCTATTAGAAGCACACAAGTCTATGGTCAATGCTGTGTAAGCTGGAAAGCATTGACTATAGAGCAGTGGAATCATCTTCTGTGGAGTGATGGACCATGTCACTATATGGGAGTGTGAAGGACAAATCTGCATTTGGAGAGAACCGATACTACAATAGTGAAGGAGGGACAATGGTCTGGGGACATTTCTAGGGTTTGTCTTTTTATTTACAACTATAGGTAACATTAATGGCCCAGCGTGCAAAGACATGTTGGACAATCGCATGCTTCCAACTTGGTGGCAGAAGTCTGAGAACCACCCAGTATGAATGTGCTATTGCGTAAAAACGGAGCTCTATAATAAAATTGGGTAAGGAGGTTCACGTGGTGGATCCTTCTGAACGCCTTTGGGATGAACTGAAATGTAGACTTAAGTAAGCAGTGTCTGGCATTCATCTATTACAGAAGATTCGCAAGTGTGGCGATTTCCTGAAAGCGACTCTGTACCCACAATCTGTCCCCCCCAAACCACTTGTACCTTCGGATAGCTGCAGCGCTGTGTCTAACGGCCGGGGCTTACATTTGTATATGCATTAGGCTGGCACCACCTCTTCGTGCTTCCTCCCCACCCTCCTCATCATTAGGAATGATCCAGGAACATTTACTGCTGTTTGAGCTTTGCACAGGTGTATTAACGATCCAGCACAGGTGGGGAATAGGAAGCAATCTGCCTGGATCATTCCTAATGATGAGGAGGGTGGGGAGAAAGGACAGAGAGGGTGTGCCAGCCTAATGCATATACAAATGTAATGCTGCGTTTACACGAAACGATAATTCGCCTGATCGTACGATTAACAATGTCGGAATAAACGTTTTTTTTTTCATAACGATCAGCGTTTAGACGGTACAATATATCGTATGGAAATTCGTTTTGCAATCGCTTAAGCCTATCTCACACATTGGTTAAATCGGCGAACGACTGTTTACACTGAACGATCTGCAAATTTTTTGCGAACGACGAACGACAATTTTAGAACGTGTTGTAAGATCAAAATGAACGTTTTCTCGTTCGTCGTTTGATCGTTTGCAGCGTTTTCACGTACGATTATCATTCGAATTCGATCGTTATCATGCGAATTTGCACGATAATCGTTCCGTGTAAACGCAGCATAAGCCCCGGCCATTAGACACAGCGCTGCAGGATTAAAAGTTGTTTTTATGACAATAACTGCATCCCCTGCCGAACAGACCCCAGGACAGTCTTGGATTAAAAGCAGCTTTCTGAAGGTACAAGCGGTTTTGGGGGGGGCAGATTGTGGGTACAGAGTCGCTTGAATGATATAGAACAGGAATGTCAAACTCAGGCCCCTCAGCTGTTGCAAAACTACAATTCCCATCATGCGTGGACAGCCAAAGCTAAAGCTTTGGCTGTCCAGGCATGATGGGGATTGTAGTTTTGCAACAGCTGGAGGGCCTGAGTTTGACACCTGTGGTATAGAACCAATGGAAGATACATAGATCCATTTGTTTCACCTCCTCTGTAAGTTGCCTGCATTCCTCCTTCTTCTTGCTCGCCAGTCGCTGACTCCTGCTCCTTTCCTTCTGAAGCTCCAACTCTAACGTCTGCACGGCTCTCTTCAGGATACGTATGTGACTGACTTCTTTACCATTAGGGACTTCAAGGTCTTGAAGCCTCTGTAAGGCAAGATCGGCCTCTTGTTTTTCCTGTATCACCCGTTGGAGCCTGGGATTTGAGAAGACCACAATGTTTTATATTTAACAGGTGATGTTGTAAAATGTCATTGAAAAGAAAGAGCTGACCACCAAAAACCTGGGATTATTTTCATACTTACTCTTCCCTGAGTCGTCGGATCTCGGTCTCCCGGCTTTCCTCACTTGGTGCTAGTTTCAGAGCGGCCAGCTCGTCTTTCAATCCTCTGATCACTTGTCGTAAGTGAACGGGGTCTGGTTTGCCAATGTACGGGAGAGGGAGGGGATAGTGTATCCTGCAAGAATATATTTTCATGAGTAAAGAGAATATAGCAATTTATAAATGGGAGGTGTCAATGAGATTCACCTGTCAAATTCCACCGAGTAGATAAGTATCAGGTATCGCTTGGAAGTAAGTGATGAACTTCTGGCTGGTGGGGCTGAACGTTGCGCTCCTCCCGCTTTTCTGTGGCGGAGCAATTCCAGGTCGGCATACGTCAGGAGGTCTAGGGTTACCGATTCACTGCTCTGGGGAGAAGATGGGACATGATTAGGAGTTTTAGTAAACTTGTGGTAACCTGCACATACATAATCCATGAGTGTATAGTCAGATCCATAAGTGGCCACCATCCAGCTGTAAAGAGTCCAGTCACTCTGGGGACACTGGTGTACATGTCAGGGTAGGGTCGCAACCATTGAGAACGAGCTGGGAGAAGAGAATGTGCAGCACGTTCTCTGACCTGGACAATAATCTAAGGGCCCAATTACACAGGACGATTGTTGTGCGAGAAATCGTTATATCGTTCAAATTAAAACGATAATCGTTCTGTGTAATTGCAGGCAACGATCAAAAAATTGTTCAGATGTCGTTGATTTAGATCTGAACCTAAAATTATCGTTACTCGTTCGCTGTAATTCCACATTCGTTCGCTCAAGTTCCGTGTTTTTTCATTAATCGTTCAGTGTAATTGCACATTGCTCATTGTTTTGCTGGGAACAGAAGGAATAAACGATTATAGTAACGATCGCAATTACGATCGTAGTAACGATCGTATCTAACGATTATCGTGCTGTGTAATATGGTGAACGATTTCAGGTTAACGATAAACGATCCCTTTTGCGATCGTTTATAGTTAGTCGTTAAAAATCGCTTTGTGTAATAGGAACCTAAGTCTATGTGGCCATCCAGGTCGGTCGGACTTCTCCCGTCTCGTTCTCCTGATCGGTCGCAGACAGAACACACAGCTCCTTTATTTTGCTGAGTGATGGAGTCAAAGACACCCAGTGATCGAATTTTGGGGGATGGGGAATCCTACTTTAGATAACCCCTAAAATCAGCTTATTTCCGAAAGTTATATAGTTTTGTAATTTACTTCTATTTAAAAATCTCAAGTCTTCTTATACTTATCAGCTGCTGTATGTCCTGCAAGAAATGTTGTTTTCTTTCCAGTCTGACACAGTGCTCTCTGCTGCCACCTCTGTCCATGTCAGGAACTGTCCAGAGCAGTAGCAAATTCACATAGAAACCTCTCCTGCTCTGGACAGTTCCTGTCTCGGATAGAGATCTCAGCAGAGAGCACCATGTCGGAGTGGAAAGAAAACAACATTTCTTGCAGGACATACAGCAGCTGATAAGTATGGGAAGACTTAAACAGAACTAAATTGCAAATCTATATAATTTTCTAAAACCAGTTAATTTGAAAGAAGAAGATTTTTCGCTGCAGTACCCCTTTAAGCTTCTGGTCTTGTAATATTTAACATTACGTTGCTTCAAGCAAGACTCCATAATTGTGAGATCCAAATTAAAGGTCATTGCATCTAGAAGAACAAGACTTCCCATAACCACAACGTTCACCATTTACTTATGATCAGATAAAAAGTTACCTGAGTGAGTGCGGAGTGCAGCATATTGCAAAAGATGGCATACTGCTTGAAGTTTCCCGTCTTGTGAGTGAGGTCCTCTATAACTGATACCAGAAGGGAGACCAAGATAACATTAGCTACAATCCAACCTGGCAAATTATAACGCATTCTACTACACATAATAGAAGTTTTAGGTTCTCCCCATGTCTGCATGGGTTTTCTTTTTTTCCTGCTTCTTTGGTGTTCCCCCACACACCAACAAACATGCTGATAGAGTATGTCTGAGATGGCTATGTGTGTGTATATATATCAGGCCAAGGAGCCCAAAGGAATCGCATAGCTGCATCCACAACAAAAATGAAGTCATGTCTGCAGCCAGATAATCCTTCTTAGACAAGATAGGCTTCCATCACATATAGCGTGCATTCACTTGTGTCTCCCCAATTCACACTGGCCTCTTTCTATAACTGCACTTAGTAGGTCCTCTGCCTCCTGCCAGTGCCATATAAAGGCCATACTTACATTCAGCATCAAACTCCCCCCTCCACTGGTCAGTAGTCAGAGCATCTTCAACCTCAACCTCCAGATGGCCCCCTGTGTTACGGATGCGCAGGATGTGTTCTATGCCTCTGAAGACGCACCGGGCTTCTGCTACCTCCGTGTCATCCATGATGGTGGGATCCTGAGTAAGCAAAGGCTGTCAAGACAAGAACAATCAAGACATCATCATGTACTGAACCCCTATAGCACTGGGTCCGCTTCGTGTATGGGACCCATTCAGCTTCATACTACAGGATCCGCAGCAGATTTCGCTGCCAACGCGCATTGTGAAATCTGCTGCGGATTCGGTACGTGTGAAGCTACCCTACAGAGATTATACAGTAGAAATCTGTTTCTTTCAATTTAACTGGTGTCGGAAAGTTATATAGATTTGTAATTTACTTCTATTTCCAGTCTTCCCATACTTATCAACTGCTATATGTCCTGCAGGAAGTGGTGTGTTCTTTCCAGTCTGACACAGTGCTCTCTGCTGCCACCTCTGTCCATGTCAGGAACTGTCCAGAGCAGGAGAGGTTTTCTATGGGGATTTTCTGCTACTCTGGACAGTTCCTGTCATGGACAGAGGTGGCAGCAGAGAGCACTGTGTCAGGCTGGAAAGAAAACAACATTTTCTGCAAGACATACAGCAGCTGATAAGTACGGAAGGACTTGAGATTTTTAAATAGAGCTATATTACAAATCTGTATAACTTTCTGACACCAGTTAATGTGAAAGAAAATTTTTTTTTTACTGGAGTACCCCTTTAATAGAACTCCCCACTGTGCTCAAATGCAAGACCCCATTCTGGAGATCACATGGGGGTCCCAGCAGGTAGACCTCACTGCAATCGGACAATTATCTATCTTGTGGACAGGAGATAAGTAATTTTAAGTCTGAATACCCCTTTAATTTTACAAGTACTAGCATATAGCCCTATGATTTAAAGGGATTGTCCATGTCATACGCGGCAGGCACGCTTGGTGAATTAGAAGGCACACTATACTACAGCAGGGATGGGGAACCTTTGACTCTCCCCCCCCCGCTGTTGCAAAACTACAATTCCCATCATGCCTGGACAGCCAAAGCTTCGCTTTGGCTGTCCAGGCATGATGGGAATTGTAGTTTTGCAACAGCTGGGGGCTGAAGGTTCCCTATCCCTGTACTACAGCTTATTTGTTGGAGGGATCCATCCTACTACGGTGTCCTAGAAGGGTCAACTCAAAGCAGACCAAAAAAATAAATAAAACGAACGTGAACAATCCTGGCATGCTGGGAGTTGTAGTTTTGCTACAGCTGGAGACTACTTGGATCAGTGCCCTAACAAAAGCTATAGGTCTGTAATAGGATTATCCACCACATGGACTGAGGATTAACCCAACAGTAGGAGGATACAGTAACCCACTGCCGTACACATGATAGACATACAGGAGACGCGTACTGATACACACAGGCACACAGACAGCCATAATACTCACCTTCTTCTCGTCCCCCTTCCTTCAGCAGTTACCCCTGGGTCAGTTAAACCGCCGGTCTCCCCAACAACACCGCCCTTCTTTCCTATTGGTTCCTGGTCCCAGTACAAGCTCTCCTATTGGCTCTACTTCACGCTCGTCAGTTTTAATCCCGCCTTCTCTCTATTGCCGCGTTTCTATTGGTCGAACCTTAGGGTCATCTGCTTTTCTAAGCAGCCAATAGGAGCGTCAGCGCGTTAATCGGGTGCCGGAAGTGTAACTATGCCAACCGCGAGGCCCAGCCCGGATCACGTGATCGGTCCCCGGCGTAGAGGCGGTACTACTGGGTAGCTGGGATTGATTTGTTTTGGATAAAACTACATATCCCATGAGGCTTTGTAAAATCGGGACGTTGAAATGTAGGATTTGGAGCTTTTCCTTAGAAAAGTGCTGTATGGTTATTAGTTGTAGTTGTGTTTTCTCACCTGTGGCCCTCTCGGTGGTACAAAACTACAACTCCCAGCATGCCCTGACAGCCCTTGGCTGTCAGGGCATGCTGGGAGTTGTAGTTTTGCAACAGGTGGACAAATACAGGTTGGGGTAAACTGCTGTAGATACTGTATATTATATACAAGTAGTTTATTTATTATTTTGTAAATTTAGGGGAGGACATATTGCCTGCATGTGTTGCACTACCATGATAAGGAACAGAGCCACAGACATCGCCCGCCTGCTCTTCTATAAAAAATAAATAAATAAAACCCCCGCCACGTTGTTATATTATAATGTTTAAATTCATAAAAAACATTCGAAAAGTAATTTTTTGCTCACTTTATTTTAGCTTATTCCTCTGATTTCCGTCCCCTGCCCTTGTCTTATGGATGGGCAGCGGTGCAGATCAGCAGCATATACATGACTTCCATTGTTGTCTGCTTGTCTGTTGGGCCACAACAAAAAAAGGGGGCACTATCATAAGTTATCTTAGCACTGGTGCAATGTTAACTGAGATAAATTCTTCTTCCACTTATAGGGCTCTCCCCTAAACTCATCATTTGTTAAGAGGCAAGAGGAATAGTGGATCGCTGAGGGATGAAGTTACATGCTGCCCATACAAGTCTATGGAGAGGGGAGAAGAGGAAGGGACGTTGCTGGAGAGAGCCAGATGTAAACAGGGAGACTGCAGAGAGAGTGTAGGAGCTGACCGTGAGTATAAGATCTCATCCCAGGGCTTGATTCACAGCTCCAACCGCCTAGTATTGCTCTATAATGTCCTCCATGCAGCTGCTGCTTCTGAGGGTGTGCTATAGAGATATAGGGGAGCAGTATCTCCTCCTTTGTGTGTGTGTGCTCCAACAATTAGCTGAAAATTAGAGCTTAAAGAGGAGAAAACAGGTGAGACATTGCAGCTTATTCTGAAATGTCACCAGAAATTGCAAGTATTCTTTAAAGGCTGCGTTCACACTACGTATATTTCAGTCAGTATATGTATATTTCAGTCAGTATTGTGGTCCTCATATTGCAACCAAAACCAGGAGTGGATTAAAAACACAGAAAGGATCTGTTCACACAATGGTGAAATTGAGTGGATGGCCGCCATTTAATGGCAAATATTTGCTGTTATTTTAGAACATCGGCTGTTATATTGAAATAATGGCCGTTATTTACTGTTATATGGCGGCCATCCACTCCATTTCAACATTGTATGAACAGAGCCTTTCTGTGTTTTTATTCCACTCCTGGTTTTGGTTGCAATACTGACTGAAATACACGTAGTGTGAACGCAGCCTTAAAGTAAACGTGCACTGAGGACTATGGGGGACATTTATCAAGAATGGCGTACTCGTATGCCAGTCTTAGATAAAACCTCTGCCCGCTTTTCCCCTGGCAGGGTTTACAAAGAGGCGTGCGCCTTTTTGTAAAACCAGTCGGCCTTACGCATGGCTGCACATCAAATCTGCACCTGCGAGCAGGAGTAAATCATGATAAATCAGGTAGGGAGAAGGCCACGCCTCCTCCCTGCCTTGTCGTTCCCCCCCTGCTTGCCCATCCGTCAGACGGGAGATACGCCTGGCGTACACTACAGAAAAGGGGTTAATCTGTCCCTTTTCCGTGGGGTACAACAGGGGCGCATGTTTATAAATGTGCCCCTATGTGTCCACGTAAGGCAGCCTCCCATGCAAGGGATTGAGGACTGTTAGCAAAATCATGTATGAAGCAATGCGTATATGTTCTATGTTCTTTCAGGCCACAACTGTCCTACTTGATCTTCCCATACAGCCAACTGTGTGTGTGTTTGAATGGGTAAATGACTGGCTCAGTTGCCCCTAGCAACCAATCAGATTCCACCTTTCATTTTCCAAAAAGTTTGTAGGGAATGAAAGGTGGAATCTGATTGGTTGCTAGGGGCAACTGAGCCAGTTTCACTTTACACCATGTTTGATAAATCTCACCCAATGGGTTCTGGCAACTTCTCATGAAATGTTTAGTATGGGCTGAGGCAGGCTTACAATGGAATAAAAAGAATCTGTACTCACGTGCCAAGATCCCCTGCTGTGTCTGTCCCATCATTGATAGTGATAAGGTTAATGGGTGACTCCTTCGTGGTCAAACAAGTTCTGCTCAACTGTGACCGAACATCATTCAGATAGAGCTGGTGGGGGATCAGGCTACTGAACATATGTTCTTCTTTATTTTTAAGGCAGCCAGAGCTCGTAGTCAAACATTTTGTAGGCCAGACAGCTAGTGGTGAGCAAACTTACCAAAGGTTTGTGTTCGCCTGAATCTGTGTGCTCATCATTTGACTTCCAGTGACCAGAGAAGTTGGATGCCACTCTAGGGCTGCAATAAAAACATGAATTCGGCCTCTGAATGTATCCATGTTTTCTAGGCCTCCCTAGGGCTGCATCACACTTCTTCAGCCGCTGTGAGTCAAAGGCCAAGCGTTCAGGTTCAGATTCAACCCAAACGCTGGGCAAGTTTGTTCATCGCTACAGACAACCCATTGGATAAGGATATTAACTGTATATTATTCAGAGATGTCATCTGTCACTACTGAGAGCTCAGTAGCTATATAGAATGAGGGGGGATCCCTCTGTCTCCTCACAACCTCAGTATAGTTGCAGTGTATTATATGAGTAATCAGGTTAAATAAAAAAAATTCCTTGACAGATTGTGGCACCTTAATCACTGTACCAGGTCTTCCTACCCGACTCATTTCCCTCCACCTAATACCAGAGCCATGACCCCATGCAGCTGTCATGTTGGTACGGGTAGACTTATGCCTGTGTTCATTTATCTGGGTATTTGCCTCTGAGTAAAATTTTAACATTTTGGTCGCCAATTATAGGTCATGCTTTTCAATATTCTTCCCTCTGTTGTCTACCTATCCTGCAGGAATATCTGCCGAGGGGTGATGAGCCAGGCTGGCATATCATAGCTTCGGTTCAGGGAAAGAAAGTAAGTAAGTCATATGGGTGGAAGCTCTTTGTATTAGTAAATTGTGTAATTGCCAGTTTGCAGTCTGTAAATGGAAAACCAACCACATGAAATTAGGATGGACCCAGTGCGGGTTGTGAGTGCTGAGGACTTGGTCACAGCTCATCAATGGAATGTTGTTGGGCAACCAGTGGATTGTCTCTCAGCACTAGGGTTATAGGTTACCTAATGTGATATCTATCAAGCTACAGCCGTCATTAATCTTTAATTGGTGTAAGCAGACTAGCCCTTACTCGCCTCTTCTGGGTGCCATATCAGACCTCCTTCAGCTGTCTTAGGTGCCACACCAATTTTTAGTTCTCCCGGTTGCTATACCTGGGTGCTATACCTATCCTTCTTCAACTCTCTTAGGTGCTGTATAATCATTCCTCAGTTCTCGTCTGTGCGAGGCCAGTTGCTCCTCAGCATTCCTACTTGTTAAACCAGTCCTTCCTCAGCTCTCTTAGCTGCCATTTTATCCTTCCTTGACTCTCCAAGGTGCTGGACCAGTCCTTCCTTGGCCTTCTTAACTGTGCCATAAAATCCTTCCTCAGCTTTTCTATAAGACCAGTTCTTCCTTAGTTGTCCTAGATTTCAGGCCAGTCCTTTTTTGGTGCCTCACCAACTGTTTCCAGGCTCTCCTATTTGCCAGAGCAGTCCTTCCTCTGCTCTCTTAGTTGCCATGTTATCCTTTCTTGGCTCTCCAAGGAGCCAGACCAATCCTTCCTCAACTCTCTTAAATGCTATATAATCCTTCCTCAGCCTTCCTAGGTGCCAGACCAATCCTTCCACAGCTCTCTTAGTTGCCATATTATCCTGTCTCAGCTATCTTAGGTGCCATACCAATTGTTTATCACCCCTCCTAGGTACCTGACTAGTTCTTCCTAGATGCCTTTCTAGGTGTGAGACCAGTCCTTCCTCAGTTACCATAAGTGCCAGACTAATCCTCCACCAATCTTCCTAGGTGCCAGACATATTCTTCCTCGGCTCTTCTAGTTCTTCCTTGGCTTTCCTAGGTGCCAGATTAATCCTTACCCTGCTATATTATGTGGTAAATAAATCCTTGTATAGTTATGTGGTATGTTCCATTTCAACTGCCCAACTTTTTTTGTTCTTGGGGAGGAATCTTGCTTACCTGCCATCTTCCTATTGGGTTGAGCTGTGCATTCATGTTAGATATTGGCTGAATGAGTGGTAGTAAAGGTACCTTTACAGCTTCAATAATTGTCTGACAAATGATTGTTTGGCCAACAGCTATGTCTCCTGGCCTTCCTATATACATTAACAATTGGCACAGCTGCCTGTCTGTGCTCTCTATCGGGAGGGGAAGGGTAAGCCGCAGCCAGACCCCTTTGCCACTGGTTTTTCCTTCTAAAAACTAAAAGGTCAGGCAGTGAAAATCCATCAGACCTGACAATACACCTTATACCTCTAGTAGCGGGTTCAGCCATCTTTAGCATAAAGTGTATGGGCACCTTTAGACTATATAGAGGAGATGTATTTTCCACCTAGTTTTTACCATTCTTCTTAAACACATAGTAATAGATTTTACTTGACACCACTATAGATCAGTTAGATCATTGGAACCACTTGGACCATTTGGTTTTATTTTGGGTGTACATGAATCAGGCGGTCCCGCATCCTTTTTTTGATGACAACTGATGCCACAACTGATGGAAAAATGCATCAGTTGTCATATCCTTTTTTCCATTAACTGTCAAGGGTGGACGGCAGAATGCTGCAAGATGCGTTCCGCCGTCTGGCCTGTCCAGTTTTCCGACATCCCACTTGAAGTGCCGGGTGCTTTAAACTGTCCCATTGAAATGAATGGGATCAGTTCAAAAATCAGTTTTTCTCTGGCACTTGCAACAGGACTGGAGGAAAACACTGAAATAAATGTAAACCCAGCCTAACAAGGAATCTTGTTGCTCTTTGACCCTATCCTTGACTGATACCCGTGTCTGAAAATATTGTATTTAAGGTTACAAATAAAATAAAAACAATTGCTGAAAAAAACTTTTTATTAACCCATTTAAAAAAAGAATTTTTTTTTTTTTTACAAGAGATTTTACAAGTTTTACATATTTTACATTTTGCTCTTTTTTCTTACAGGGACCTGAATGTGGAACTTTCACAAATCAGAGAGTCTCTGAACATAAAGGTGACTTCTCGTCATATAGTCCAGGTACAGCCAACTCACATACAAAGGTTTTCCTCCTTATATGCCACAATGGTAAAATAAAAGACACAATGGGTACCTCCCATACAAGAAATAAAGAAAAGTTCTGAGTCCTGCCCTGGATCTTTTTTTAACAGGAAAAAAAAAATGGCCCCACAGATTAAAAAAAATCGAACTACAGGAACTACAGCCTCACAGATTGCTGATCCAGCTTAGTGCTTCATCCCATGCCCAGCACAGGTGCGCTCAGCCTTCCTGCCGATAGTATCTTTGTTCTTGTTCAGGGGGCAGTATTTCCTGGTGTGGGATGAATCTCCAGTTGCCCCACACAGTGAGCAGGTATACATTCTGAGAATGGGGCAGATGACTTTGCCTTCCTCATCCTTCAAGGTATGGCCGGTGTAAACATGACGTGGCTCTCCATTGTGTTTGCAGAAGTGACACATAGCACTTCGAGATCGAGCTTCACGTTTAGTCGAAGGTATAATAGGATTAACATCAGGAGACTTATACTGAGCATCTGGTTCAGTCTCAACGTTCTCAAGAGTCATTGGTTCATATTTGTGATGGGCAAGGTGATGGTTAGAGTCCAGGTAGTAAGAGGAGTTAGGTCCTACTTGATAGTAGGAGTCAGGTGGATTAGCGCTCGCTGGAGGGTCATCCTCAGAAAAAATCAGATAGGCTGGGGAGCCGGAGTTGATTTGGTCTTCTCTGCTAGCCTGGCCCTCTGTTGGTATAGCTGGATTTTCCTTAAAGAAGTCATCAGGCTCAGATTTGGCAGTAGTATTCATCCGTGCCATCTTTTGGACCAATGAGGCCAGCTGAAGGTAGTCTTTCCAAGGCTGAAACTCCATAATGATGTTTCTGCAGAGGCTTGTGTCATGATTCCTCATCTCAGCTATATTTATTTGGCAGGGTAAGTAGGTGGGATTTCAGCCTGGGTCTCCGCCCTAGCATGTGCTTATTACCACCCATGTTTTGCCAAAGTCATTACAGTATCTTGTAGAAAAAAAAGAGGGCATTTGTCTATTCAACCTTTTCTATAGCCCCATGCAGAGAAAGGCTTGGTTATTATCCAAGAACTGGTGGAGAACCTCACAGATGGATGTTGGCCTTCCTGGCAACCCCTGCCCAGAGTGCCGACACAACCTCCTTTATCATTATAGATAACCTTATAACTCTGTCCACGTGATGACAGGGGTTGAAAGAGTCTCAATACAATGCAAGTAGTGTCCTGAAATTCAGACTCCTTTTCCGAAGCAAATTGAAGGTTGTCCACCCCAAAGATGACAGACAGCTGTCTAAAGGTGGCCATACACCTTCAGTAACACTTGGTCAAACAGATACCCCTCCCGTTCTCTTCATTAACGTGCACGCTTTGTAAAGTTGAGCATGCATATGTTTCCAGTGGGGAGAGGGGAGACAGTTACTACTTTATCCTCTGACAGGGGTGTCTCTCACTTGAGGACAAGAAGAAACAAGAGGAGGGCCAATATAATTTAACATGCCGCTTGTCCTTCATCAGTCAAAGGAGAGTCACCCACATACACAGAAAATGGTCAGCTAGCCCTGAAATAGGTGGGCTCGAGCAACTCATGTTTATGAGTATCTTCACTGACATCGGTGGTCACGCTATAGCACAGGTGTCAAACTGTGGCCCTCCAGCTGTTGCAAAACTAGAATTATCATAACTCCTGGACAGCTAAAGATTTAGCCCTGGCTGCCCAGACATGATGGGAATTGTAGTACAGCAACAGCTGGAGGGCCACAACTTTTACACCTCTGCTCTATATATTTTGTCATCATTCAGGTGACCACAACGGATGCGCCCGCATCCAAATTCTGTGGCTGTAAAAATCATCTGGCCGGTACTGCAGTACCAGCTGGGATGATCTTTTCTGACACCGGCCGTTCCGTCATACAAAGTGTGAACATAGCCTTAACTTGTATGGAGGATCTCCTGGTTGCACCATTCGTGTCACTTAGGGCCCTATTCCACTGGACGATTATCGTTCAGATTATCGTTAAATCGTTCGAATCTAAACGATAATCGTTCGGTTGAAATGCAGTTAACGATTAACGACCGAACGAGAAATCGTTGATCGCTTTAAAAGACCTGGACCTATTTTTATCGTTGCTCGTTCGCAAATCGTTCGCGTTGAATAAGACATCGTTCGGTCGTTCGCAATAGATACGAATGCAATAGCGAATAAATAGCGAAGAAAAAACGATCGCAATTACGATCATAAGTAACGATTATCGTTCAATGGAAATGAGTGAACGTTTTCAGGTCTTTCGCAATAGTGGTCGTTTGAGATCGTTAATCGTTAATGATATGCAAACGATAATCGTTTGGTGGAATAGGGCCCTTAGGCTCACAAGTACGCTTCTTAGTATGAGTAAATGCACATATACGTTTGCAATATGAGCCAAGTTGACTGTGGGTCATTACAGTCCATGGGGCCTGTGAACGTATATGTTGGCATCAGATTTTAACATTTTGCAAATGTATACATGATGCTGAGAGTGGAAGCATCAGGTGAATACAGCCTTAGATGTAGGAACATGACAATGCTTTGTTCCTACATCTCAGATAAAACAGAAGTTTGGAAGGTCTCCAAGGACTGTTTCCTCCTTTTTTGATCATGATCTGTTGATCTCATTACATTTCATTACATTAATGTGTCAGGGTTTGCCATGGTTATCCTGATGGGGAATATCCTATTTGCCGTTTTGTTGTCCTGTTATGCAGCCTCTTAGAGAAAAAAGAAGCACATTGCAATGATGCTTCCGATGACTGTACGTTGCTTGATGTCTTATATAACAAGAACTGCTTGAGAGCCCACCAGCCAGGATTGTATATAGCTGCAGTCCCCATGACTTTGCTTCACCTGTATATCAGCATGGCCCCCAACATCCTATTCTGACTCTTTTTTATCATTGAGTTATTTCTCTCCACCCTTTCACAGTGACTGGAACATAGGGTGATTGCCATGGCTGCCCATCCCGCTAACATCACAACTGGGGAGCCAATTCCAAGATGGGGGCATGTTTCCATGGCTGATCACACTGCCGTCAGGAGCGGCCAGCCTATCAGAATAACAGGAGTGCCAAAATATTGTGAGTGGCCCGTCATTGTGTCTTGTGCCTTCACTCACGTTTCTTCCTTGCTGCTGAGTCTTCCTGTATATGACTTTTATGCAATGCGGATTGTGATTCTGTCTTTATGCTACCTTCTGGTTGTTACCAGATCTGTATATGGTATTTCTCTGGTTCTGTTTTGGCTTGTGATATACCCTCCTGGTGTTTTCTGTTTAGGCGCTTGACTTTCCTCCCTGGTGTTTGACACTTGGCTTTTATCTGGTTTTGTCGCTGACGTTCCTTCCTGGTATTGACTCTGACTATTAACCTAAGGCTCCTATTACACGGAGCGATTTTTAACGATTAACGACTAACAATAAACAATCGCAAACTAGATTGTTTATCGTTAACCTGAAATCATTCACCATATTACACAAAACGATGGTCGTTAGTTACAATCGTTATTGCGATCGCTACTATGATCGTTTATTCCTTCTGATCCCAGCAAAACAATGAACAATGTGCAATTACACTGAACGATTGGTGAACAAATGCGGAACTTGAGCGAACGAATGTTAAATTACAGCGAACGAATAACAATAACTTTAGGTTCAGATCTAAATCAACGATCAACGACATCTGAATGATTTTTCGATCGTTGCCTGCAAATACACAGAACGATTATTGTTTAAATTCGAACAATATAAAGATTTTTCGCTCGATAATCGTCCCGTGTAATAGGACCCTTACTTTTCTCAACGACTGCCCGTGCGCCTAGCTACAGTAGGGAGCATTGTCCAATTGGGGCTGCTGTCAGGGTAGATTGACTAAGTAGGCAGGGGCAATGGGCTGGGGGCTGGTCAGGACTCACTATACCCCTACAGGCATGACAGAATGCTTTCCAAACCAGTGTATGGGAAAACCCTACAAGGTTGGCAGTGAAATCTTGGCCCTGGCTTGTCTAGCACCAATGATCAGGCCTTGTTCCAACCCAGATCAATGAATTTTTCTTTATTCCAAAAACCTTAATAAAAACCATTGAATCAGAATTTTCCCATCTAATGTGGATTCACCTGGAAAATCATCCTTGGAAAACTGATCACTCGATCTTATGCAGAACTTTGGGGTCACAGGTCTAATTTCATACATGGACATTGTAAGGGCCCTATTACACCAACAGATTATTTTACAGATTTTTGTAAGCCAAAGCCAGGAGTGGATTTGAAAAGACAAGGAATCTCAGTCTATCTATTGTTACCTGTTCCCTGTTTATAGTCCACTCCTGGCTTTGGCTCAAAAAAATAATAATCTGTTGGTATAATAGGGCCCTAAGAGCAGGAGTCTAGGATAAAGCCTATGTAGAAAACGGAGACCTTGTTTTGTAGATTTCGGTGGATGTAGGTAGGGAGCTGTCTACACTATACTAGTACTGATCTCTTGTTTTCAGCCTGCAGCCATGAAAAATCTATGTAGCACATCACCATTGCCACCTTGGTTTGTTAACAGTATTGTTGTCCGAACAGGATAGGTGATGTTAAGATCACAGCTGATTCACTAATTCAGGGGAAAGCAGTCATTGCCCCAACCCTGTCCTGGGTTTCTCACTTATCTGTCTTCTTCTCTCTCTTCTTCTTTTTTGCACCGGTACATTTTAGCATGGCCATTGAGTGCCACCCTTGCATAGTTCCATTGCCTCTGACAGCCAGAATAATAGCATTTGCTGCACTATTCTACCTGGCGAAATAAAAATGATAAATCTGACATCCCTATCTGTCTTTCCGGTCCACACAAGGATATTTTGCAAAATGGTGACAGCACCGAAACGGTCCTTAAGATGCCTGTACACCTTCAATAGCTGTC